>NC_092638.1:52961884-53109384 GCF_039555335.1 Amphiura filiformis
AATGAAAAAAAACTGTCATATGGGGATGAAACTAGGTCCTACGGGACTCAAACTCGGTGGGTGGGTGTAGTTCTGTCCTGGCAAGAAGATGTTCATGTTCGTTAAGTCATCCGACCCCGGCCCCCTCCCAGGGGTCATTTGAGGTAAAATGACTAAAACTGTCATATGGGCATGAAACTAGGTCGTACGGGGCTCAAACTCGGTGGGTGGGTGTAGTTCTGTCCTGTCAAGAAGATGTTTATGTTCGTTTTAAAGTCACCTGACACCGGGGTCCGCTCCCAGGGGTCATCTGAGGTCAAATTACTAAAAAGTGTCGTATGGGCATGAAACTTGGTAGGTACAGTCAACATTTAAAACAACATTTTTGAAGGTAATTTTGGGGTCATCCAAGGTCACCACGGGTCATCTGAGGTCAAATTAGTAAAAACTCATATATGGGCATGAAACTTGGTGGGTACAGTCAACATTTAGAGTTATAAGTTTAGATCATTTTGGGGTCATCCAAGGTCACCCAGGGGTCATCTGAGGTCAAATTACTAAAAACTGTCGTATGGGCATGAAACTTGGTGGGTACAGTTAACATTTAGAGCCAAATTTTGGAAGGTCATTTTGGGGTCGCCAGGGTCATCTGAGGTCAAATTAGTAAAACTGTCATATGGGCATGTCACCATCAGCCTGGTAATCGCGCCCAGGCGAGAACCGCCAAATATGGTAACCGCCTATTTAAAACTGATGCATCAATGACTATGTTCATCATGTCATTATTGTATCATTCTCACATACATTAGGAAATGAATTTGGAGAATAGAGGCCTTGCATGTGACATATCATCCCGTAAATATGGCGGACTACTCAAATGCATTCAACAAAAGCATGATTGCAATCAAATAGGTTGATGACAACATTTGATTGAATGGACTGCACTCCGCCATAACTACGGTGAAGGACACCTGCTCAAATCCTTTGTTTGGAGCCAATCGATAATTTCATGCAGGGCCTCTATACTTTCTGTTAATAAAATACTATGCTGACCTCACACTCCAGTAATTTCAGATCATTGAGCTCAGTAATACATCAAAGAATGTCTTCCAATTCATGAAAACAAATAGATAATCTGCATATCGGATTAAAAGCTTGAGGCATTTCAATTGCAAGGCTCATTACTTATACACCAACAACAACATAGGCCTACAAGTGTATATAATGTAGCATGTGCACACATTATCATGTTGTGGATGGTGAATCAAGCTGCAGTGCCTACCCATTCCCAAATAAATGCAGTGACCAACCGGTGTTCACTCATGATTGACGTACTGATCATTATGTATGATTTAAACTCATAGGTTTTGGCAATTTGGGATGGGGTGGGTTCAAAATGACCCCATAGGATTATACGGGGTAAAAATTTCAAATTGCTCAAATACCCCTTTCAAATATATCAAATTATTTAAATAAATAAATAAATAAATAAATAAATAAATAAATAAATAAATAAATAAATAAATAAATAAATAAATAAATAAATAAATAAATTAATAAATTAATAAATTAATAAATAAATAAATAAATAAATAAATAAATAATAAATAAATGAAAAAAAATTGAACAAATTGTAGCGTAGCATTAAAATCATAATAACCATTGCTGGCAGGCGGATTCGAACCAACGATATTGACATTACCAGTCTGATGCTCTAACACTGAGCTATGCCATCATCTAGTAATGAGGATCGAGTTTTTAGCGTATACAGTGTTTGTCTGTGATAATGCCGCCTTGTGAAATAAATAAATATAAAATCTCAATTTTTAATTTAAATTTATTTGGTAATTTTCTAACCTATATTTTCTTTAGAGCAGGGACAAATATTTCCCCTTTTATCCAATTTGGCCGCTAAATAAGAATCTACTTCTTTTATTACTGATTTAATTCCGCGATTTGTTCCATTCAGCAATATCAAAGATTAATGTCAAGCATCTCACGACAGATATTTAGTTGGCTTAGTGGTTTTGCACAGTGCTTTTTAACCGGGAGGTACCGAGATCGATTCCCACCTCTGCCTGCAATTTTTTTTCAAGACTGGGAAATAATAAGGGGGCTGGCATTTTCTTCAGAAGGGAGGGGGGTCCCAAATATGTCGGTGACCGGAGTCAATTTTTTTATGACCCCCCCTATCGCGGGCAAAAATTTTACGACCCCCCATCGCGGGTCTAAAAATTTTATGACCCCCCTTCCAAAGAAAGTGCGTGGAGCACATTAAAATTTTTATCGTCAGAGTAAAGAAGGCGTGCGGAGCGCGTAAAATATTTGCATAGATTGTACGCACATTTTGATCGTGAAGCTAAAGAATGCGCGCGCAGCGCGTGAACATTTTTTAGAGCCCTTAATAATTCTATAACCCCCCTATTTTGGGTGTTAAAAATTATAACCCCCCCTATTTTGGGCCTGAAAATTCTATGACCCCCCGTATTTTGGGGACCCACCCCCTTCCAAAGAAAATGCCAGCCCCCTAACCTGACATTCGCCGCTGACATTCGTACTGCAGAAGCGGAGTTGTAACTTGTTGCTCCTTCCGTAAAAGGGTACATTATTTTGGCACCACATTATTTTTTTTCCACATTGCTGGTATTAAATATCAAATGGTCATAAATTGGCAGTCACTTCAAATCATCGCCAACTGAACGAGGTTCAGGAATGTCCTCTCATTGTTAATTGTTGGTTAACCCACCACTTGAACAGGATTTAACCAAAGCAAACAAAGACTTAAGCTTTTTTACGAATGCTATACATAAGTATAAGCTTATTATCCTCTTCAACAATAGGATTAAAGATTGGTGCTTGACTGGAATTACGTGCTAGTGTCATTGGTTATTGTTAAAAGGCAATAAGGTGTGTAATTGCAATATTTCCTCTGAATAGGAAAGACTCTCTACATCGAACCATGGATGCTGGTGGTTCGAATTAAGCCCGATCCTGACTCCACTTTGCAGCGGTATGCGATGCTGCGATGCTTTTCAAACATCTCAGCATCCCGCGATGAAATTAAAATGTACAGGTGGAGTCAGTATCGGGCTTTAGGAGAATGTATCTTCCAAACCCAATTCGAAATGATGCGCTTGAGAATTCAACAATATAAATAATGGTAGCTCTATTATAATACACATTAATGATTTAAGCAGATAGAATTCCAAAATATAATACGTTTTCTGTCTTTGCTTGTCACGTGGTAGGCCTATGTTGAAGTTGCGATTGTATTTTTAAATAAGTTTCAAATGAATAACAACAAGACAAGTGGCCGAGTGGTCTAAGGCGCTAGGCTCATAGAGTACTAAGCCTTGCGCCGTGAGTTCGAACCCCGCCTCTGCCAAACTTTAAAAGAAGTAAATTAAAATTTTACTTTAATTTTAATTTCATATTTGGGAAATGTGACTGGGAGAATTTATGTATGGCGTGGAGTGGTGTGATAGGGCATGTACTTTAACTGGCCGGCGCGGTCCGGTGACTAAGTCTTTATTGGGCGTTTTATCGTAGGTCAACGAGTAGTAATGGATGCGGAAGACTTTATATACCAGGAAAACGTTTCATAGGGCCTGCACTTTGGCTCGACATTTGAAAGGGGCGTGAATTCATTTTGGATACGCCCTATTATAATTAGGTAATACTCGACTCACACACATTCCCTATATTAATATGTATATGGTCAATTCCAGCGAAAGCGGGACAAAATTCTCTCTATGTTAACTTTCCACTTTCAAATGCCATTAATAAAGGAAATCACGTTATTGATGGAGCATATCATGTCACGTCCAATGTGCTCTCTTTGTGCATATAAGCCTTTACTAGCAAGTCATACCAGGGGACAAGTTATGATGGCTTAAATGAATTGGCGTTACCCACGAATTCAAAGATAAAGCACCATATATGTCATTGAATGTCCTTCAATCAAAATGAAATTATTACCGTTAGAAAGACGTTTGCATGATCTCTCATCATATGTAAAACGATTGAATTCCACCAAAGTTTGTGGACTCTAGAGGCCATTAAGTCAATTTGGCTAATAATTTTGTTACCCGCGTATCAAAAATAAAATGATCGCTCTGTAAAATGTTAAGTGAATATGCAATAAATGACTATATCATGAAACGAAGTTTCGTTCTATAATTCTGAGGTCCAAGTGATTATTTTATGCAAATACGTTTTACCCATAAAATTCCATAAAATCAAATTTGACGTTACCCACGTATCAACTGTTACCCACGAGTCCAGCAAATATAATTGCCATAACTTAAATTAACATTTAATAACTTTGGACACTGAATTTAGTTTGACAAGCGCTTAAAATTGTAAATCGTAACAATAAGTTCACCGCTTTAAAAAAGAATCTACGACGGTTTAAACTTTTGTTACCCACGAATCCCGAATAGATGCTAACCTTGAAAAACAAGGAGATTGTTTATTTTAAGTTTACATCAGCACATATTCAAGCCATGGGTATTCTATAATTTTTACAGTACTTACAGTTTATGCACCTAAGGAACGCAAACCCCAAACGGTACTATAGTACTTATAGCTTTACCCACGAATTCGGTGTTACCCACGAATCCAAGGATTTACTCGATAATTATATGTTTCTTATGCGTCTTAACATTTTGAAAACATGCGAAATAGGTTCCAAAACAGTCCTGTATAATAGCGTCCTCTTGAAGGTATACTGAAGCTGTATCATGAAGATTTGATTGATTATCCTAAATTACCATTTTTTGGGTAAATGCAATTGGTTAGAGAAACGGGAATCATTGAAACACAATGGAGGAATAACCGCATGATGGTTTCCAACCTTCTGTAATATTTTCTATTTTGCCGCTTACCAATACATACCTTCAAATATGTGTTACCCACGAACATTTTGGTTACCCACGAATCCCTACTTAAATTATAGTTAACAATGTATTGATAGTGTTTTAGTTCATAGGAACTGTCAAACACGAGTTAATAGAATATTGCTGCATGAAAATATGGAATTATTTTACTAAAATAATAATATAAAACTGTTTGCTCTCTCTATTTGAATTTGGCAACTTCATTATTTTCAAAATTTTTATACCCAAAATGCCATAATGATCCATTCCAAATATTCCATGTAGTTTGTATTTTGATTAAAATTCATTTTAGTACCATTGCAGCCTGAATTATTGACATACGGAAAAGTATTTTTCATTTTTATTTTAAAAAAATTATAGGAATTGATATTTTCCAGACGCTGTTACCCACGAATCCATCCGAGATCCTCATCCTGCGACGAGATACAAAATCTAACTTTATATTTATATGAAGCATTTATTCTAATCTTTCAAAATAATACAGTAATGTTAAATGACAGCCACTTTGGAAAGAGTGCGAAGAATTGACACAATCTTAACTGTACACCTGGTTCTTTCTTAAAATTAGTAATAACCAAAATATTTCTTTGTAGATATATGTAATAAAATTCTATTTTACGTTCAAAGTCTTCACCGATTTCTAGTGTATATGAGTCACACATAAAATATTGAAAGATATTAAAGAAAGTGAAATTTTATGGCGTACAACAGGTGAAAAAGGCTTGAATTCGTGGGTAACATGCATATGCGCATTTAACACTTTATTTGGTCTAGCAAGAAAAGTTATTTTTCAATCCGATGGCACTTCCACCTGATGATTCACTAGATATGATCGTCTCATTTGATAAGTCTAGAATTGAAAAGGAAAACATTTTCAAAATGGCCCCAGAGAGAATTTTGTCCCGGTTTGGCTGGAATTGACCATATACATGTACCACATGTAGTCAATCTGTGGGCTTTATCTGTATTGTGCCGTTCTTAAGCAAATATGGTAGTTAAACACGATTTCATCAAACATTATAACAATAGCTCTTTTACAGTGTGCAATCATCCCGGGCAATAATTGGGCAATAATAGAGGATGTGCGTGAAATTATTGATTGGCTCCATACAAAGGAATTGAACCGGTGTCCTTCACCGTAATCATGGCACAATGCAGTGCATTCAATCAAACGTTGTCGGCGTCAACATATTTGATCGTATTTGTGCATTTGTTATGTGTGTGAGACGAGCTGTCGCGGTAGATTGCAATAGCTTGTAATCATGCTTTTGTTGAATGAATTTGAGTACTCCGCCATATTTACGGTATGATACGTCATAATCTAGGTGATTATTTGCATTGGATGTCTTGAATACGCTGGCGAGGTTGTGTAATAATCGGATTAATGCTATAACAGTAGGTGAATACAAGTTTTGAATATATCGCGTTGCAAAGCCCCATTCAGTGATCCCAGCGAAAATGAAAAAAAAAATCAAATTGTTACTTTTATAAAATTTTTTTAATGAAAACAAATTGGCACAAAACCCAAGAAAACGGCAGTATTGACGAAGTTGAAGCCCCATTCAAATACATGTAGCTAATTTATATATACTGTCAGTATATAAATTACAGATTCACGTAAATGCATTATTTTTGTCTTAAATAGGCCTACACGGCTTAGGGCTGAACCACTAGCAGAAGACAGACACCAAGTTGATGTTTTATGACCTTTGACATTCTTTTGTGGCGAGTGACATGGTCAGTTCAATTCACGCCGAGTGTCCTTGACAGGTTTAACTCTGCTTCGGTGGTCATGAAAGAATTCAAAAGATAACCTCTGCCCCAACAATCCCAAGCAATTGTCTGAAACTGCTCTTCGGATGATGTATCATAAGAACTCAGTCGTCAAATGATGATAGTCATATAATGACCAAAAGATTATTACTGACTATATCATTGAAGACTGAGTTCCTGCAGTCTTGTACAAAATCTGAATTTTGATGATTTTTACGATCGTCCGGATGAAAAAAATCACTGAATGGGCCGTTAGTTCCTCCTCTCCTTACACTGGCAATATGGATCAAAGAAAAATAAAGAAAAAATAAAGAAAACAAGAAGAAAAAAGACAAAGAAAAGAAACAATAAAAAAAAAAAAATATGAAAAGTTCGAACAATATTTGGTTTATAAAATTAATGTGACCGTGATGAGGCTCGAACTCACCACCTTCCGATTTAAAGTTCGAAGCGCTAGTGTACCAAATTCTGATGCCTTATCAAGTGAGCTGTGCTCCTGAGATACGAAATAAAAATAAAATAATACACTGTATACCTGCTTGTGTCGGTAATTGATTTGCTCAAATTCCATAATGATACAGTGCAACAGAGCAAAAATGCCCAAAATTTAAAAGCTATATAATTTATGACCACTATACACTACACATAAAAATACTAATACAAGGGAATTTCAACGTAAGAATCCAAACAATTAAGTACCAACATGCACAGCTTTGTCCTTATATCACATTTGAGTTTTTAACAAAATGTTATCAAACCTCTACTGTGATTGGCAGCTGCACAAGGCATCTCTTTGATAGCTGATCATGGCCATCCATTCAGCAAGTGGCTACTAACTGACCTTGACAGGCTTGAATGAGCACTGTCATCTGCTACAAAACCATCACACTCTAGGACCTGGTCACTCCATAATGCTACAGCTACAGGGAGCACAGTACTTTGACAATGGAGTGAAAGACTATTATTATTGATTAGGCGCGGATTTTAAAAGTACAGCTCCTATGCGTGTATAGCAAAAAATTGGAATAGAATGTTTGGAATCATGTAACTAAAGTACTAAATGCATTCTGCAAAATGTGCTCTGACCAATTTATAAAGCATTTCATTAGCTTTAATTTGACATATTGTTTGACATATTTGGAATTATGGTAAATCATTAAATAAAATATTTATTAATTAATCAATTATGTCAAATAAAAAAAAATTTAATGCAAATATGCATATTTTCTCTGACAGAATTGTAGGATTTGACAAGAGCCATCTTTCTTGTAAGTTTGATTCTTATAACATACCGGTATCGTATTGCGTCCCGTTATAGTTGCAGAAAAAATACGCGTGCAGGACACACATACGCACACACACACCCAGAGGATCGTACCGTTTTACAATCGTATAACATTCATTGGCGCTAGTAGTAGTAAATTTCAAATTCTTTGCTTTACCTCACTTGTTCTGCTCAAAATTAAAAGGGGACATATCTAGCTGACAGTAAAAGCTTACATTTTATGGAAATTATGTTTAACTATTTGCTTAAACAGCACAAAACAGATAAAGCAGACAAATTTACTATACATAGGCCTATACATGTATGGTATCATGCCAGGGACTGTTTAAGAATATAACATTAGATTTATGATATTTACTTCGAGGACTGTTATTTATCAAAATGTGAAAAATATCAAATTTTAATAATTTGTCATAAAATTTGTATTATATCGTGAATTTCAAACAATGAAATTTATTTGATATCAGAAAGACATTCTTCGTATTCAGAATGCAATTCGATATGTCTGATGTGCTCTCATGTCCCACAAAAAATACTATCGAAACGCTCAAAACGCTCATTCCAGATCCCTTAATTTGGTTAATTTTCTTTTCTTGTTTTCTTTCTTTCTTCTTCTTTGATTTATATTGCCAGGGTAAGGAGAGGGAACTAAAGGCCCATTAGTGATTTTTTGATTTTTTTTCATCCCGACGATCGTAAAAATCATCAAAATTTTGGACATTATTATGACTATCATTTGAGGACTGAGTTCTTATGATCCGAGGAGCAGTTTCAGACAATTGCTTGGGATTATTGGGGCAGAGGTTATCTTTTGAATTCTTTCATGACCACTGAAGCATAGTCAAACCTGTCAAGGACACTCGGCGTGAATTGAAAGACCATGTCACTCGCCACAAAAGAATGTCAAAGGTCATAAAACACCACTTTTGTGTCTTCTGCTATCTAAAGGCCTATGGCTGATTTTGTACCTTTCGTCATTGTCATAGATGTGCTAACATAGCTTGCTAGTGCAGTGGTTCAGCCGAAAACCTTGTGTCTAAGACAAAAAATAATGCATTTACGTGAGTCTGTAATTTATATACCGGTACTGACAGTATATAAATTAGCTACATGTATTTGAATGGGGCTTCAACTTCGTCAGTACTGTCGTTTTCCTGTTTTGTTTTTTTGCCATTTGTTTTTCATCAAAAAAATTTATAAACGTAACAATTTGATTTTTTTTTCACTTTCGCTGGGATCACTGAATGGGACTTTATAGCGCGAATTATTCAAAACTTGTTTTTACCTACTGCTATATAGTATTAATCCGATTATTACATAACTTTGCCAGCGTATTCAAGACATACCGTCGTTTTATCTTTTCAGTTTCTGTTTCCGTATCCGTAATAGTTTTTGTAAGTCATTGTTATTCTGAAGTGGTAGTCTCCCAGGTATGACCAATCTTTTATTCTAGCCTTTTGTTAGTTACTGAAAATTTGAAGCTCGTGAATTTCAGTTTTCGTTTTGGTAAGTTATATTGATTTTTTACATAAAACCTTGAGATGTGCGGTTGGGTGCCAATCTAGACAAAGAAGAGTCTAAATTTTACGGTCCTAAATTCGCGGTAAATTGTACGGCTTCAATTGACTTGTGTTTGGTGTATATGTACTTACGCCTAGACGTAAGTGCCTCGTAAAAAAGTCTTGCATTGAAATATATACTAACCATGTTGCCAAGTTATAAGCAAAAGTCTTTCATATTGGCGATGAAACGAGCGTCTAAAATATCCAAATGAGGCGCATACAAGTGGTGATTTGGTAATCATGTTTTATATTGAAATGCAATACAAAAGAATTTGCATTGGAGCAAAGATAATGTATTCTATTCATGGCAAGCTAATCTGATAATTGGTTGGGCCTATATGCAAGACTCGGGTTTATTTTAAATGTTTATTTTTGCAGAGCTTATTTTCAGTCATGGATCATACTGATAAATTTCGCGAGGGGGAGGGAGGGAGGGAGGAGGAGATACTTAAGTTGAGACTGAACAAGCGAGAGTGGGAGGGGTGAGGAAGAAAGAGAGAGAGGAGAGACGGAAAGACTAGAAAGAGAAGAACTCGAGAGGAGAGAGTAGGGACCGGGGGACGGGGAGGGAGTGGGGAGACTGATCATGGGGGGGGGGGGAAGGAAAAAAAAAAGGGAAAAAAAAATTAAAAAGAGGGAAGGGCGACACTGTGGCCCTGCAAAAGTGCAATGGGGCGCGACAGGCTCATAAGCGGACCTTTTGTGATTGAAGGGCTTATTTTCAACGTTTTTACAGAAAAAAGTGGACCTTTTCATTCGGATTTGCATTTTGTCATAATAATGTGAATCAATTTATCACTGTCAAACACGAGAGGGCGCTAGACCATTAAAACAGCGGTCGGACACCGGTGTTCAATACTATCTCCAGCCTTTATGGGCTTTATTGACACAGGCAATTACCTCTATTGAAATAAGCTGATTGGTACTTCAGAGTTAACAATGAAGTCAGATTACAGTAAACTTACTGAATCCCTTGCGTTTTCGTATCTGAACAATAGAGTTACGGAAACTGAAAAGATAAAAAGACCCATAGGTTATGTAGGGATAAACTGTACATGGGTATTATCATGCATGCTTTTATCGATTGGCTCCAAACAAAGGATTTGAACCGGTGTCCTTCACCGTAATCACGGCGCAGTAGCCTACAGTCCATTCAATCAAATGTTGTCAGTGTGCGAGACGAACGATGTATAAATCTGGAGGTCACATCGAGCGTGTTTATAGTGGTGTACGGTATTTATACGGTATCTTTATACGCATATGGGATTAGGCTGGAATGTGACATATCCGTTATCTCGGCTGTTTATAGTGGCGACCAATAGCGCTATTCTGAATCCGAGGTGGTTGAACTCAGCGTGTTCGAGGTCACCGCAATGCAATGTGGGAGACACGAATATGGTGCCAGTTTCAAATAGTGTGCCGTCAAAACGATACCGGCCTACTTTTTAACATTATTGCTACGGTACCGTACCATATTTGTAGCTGATGTGTTATTACAGTGACAAATTTGAGCTCGGAGAGTTATATGACCCTACTCCACTTCCTCGAATAACGGTATCGTTAATCCTTGTCTGTTTATAGTGGCCGTATACGGAATGAATATACTGCAATATCCATCGATTTCGAAGGATATCAGTTCCGTATAATATGTGCGGCAAATAGCGCTATTGGTCTGTTTATAGTGGCGACCAATACCGTATAAGATGTACTTATACGCTAAATACCGGATAATCTGGCTCACTATAAACACGCTCAATGTCACTTATCATGCTTATTGTAAAAAGTTTGTCCAATGCATATACTGTGTGTATTGTTCGCGGGTATTGTCAATACAGTCAAGCAAACAGGTATTATATTTTGAAAAGGCCGCTATAGTATATTCACAGGGGTGTCTTGAATGGCCAATCATATGGGACATAATCAAATTGCAGTGACTGCTTCCTTTGTTACCACATGTCAGTCATCTTGTGATTATTGGACCATGTAAACCTGCAAAAAACGAGCCAAAGTGCAGGCCATATGCTATGCACCTTGCTCCAAAAAGAGTTATGGTTTGAAATCAAATTTGAAAACCGATATACATTTTCTTCAAAATCACATCAAAGCATTCCTCTCATATTAGAAAATCATAGTTTGGCTTATCTGCGACGTTTGGTTCTCGAGTTACAAGCACCAGGTCAAAGGTCGCAATTTGGGCTACACATGGTCAAAACCTATGTACATAGGTAACATCACAAAATAATGTGGTCAATACGGTTCAATGGGCATAATCTGCTGAATTCGAATTATGAAGTACGCAAAGTACCTGTACTTGAACACTTGTTGAATACCGTCATTGCACATGCTTCAAATGCCGCACTAAAATTTACCAAAGTTTTCTTTTGGTCCTAAGGATCACAAAACATATAACATTTGTGTGCTTATGACCATGATGACATCTAGTTACCAAGTTACGGGCTAAACAGGTCCAAGGTCAATTGCATCTTGTACAGGGGTTAAATATTAAAAGTTACTCCAATTTCGTAAAAATGGAGACAAATTCTCAGAAAATACGTTGTGAAGTCGGTCGTCTCGTTGTCCCGTCTTTGTTCGTCAGTGTTCAGTTAGCCGTCCAGTTGGCCTGTACCATGTTGAATTTGACAGCCATGTTTACAGTCTTACATCATTGTACAATTTTGCCGCCCCTTCCTCAACAGCCCAAAAGGGTTGACCCGATTTTTTTCTCGATTTGAAAAAATTTTCTCGGTCGTTTGAAAAAGTGACTGAGCAAAAAAAAAAAAAAAAAAAAAAAAAAAAAGATTTCAGGCGCTAGCGCCCTAAAAGCAGCTAATTTCTTATGCTTTATCAAATTTTTCCGCTCATTTATATTTACTAATTCTTTTTGCCGCCCCTTCGTTTTTGCCGCCCTGTTTTTGCCGCCCCTTCTTCTTCCGCCGCCCCTTCATTTTTGCCGCCCCCTGCTTTTACCCCGGGGGCTGGCGCCCCTAGCGCCCCTCAAAAAAAATACGCGCATGCATGATGATGATTTCATAAGAATGATGTCAGCTTTTATCTTATCAGGCTGCCATCATTTTTGACATTTGTTCGCTTTAGTAGCACATCCTAAGCTTGTTCCAAAAAAGTTGCTTTTAAGTCAGCCTTGAATGTGATATTATCTTTTTTAAATACTCGTCTTATTTTTTAGGTGTGTGCTTATGTTTGTTTCTATTTTACTTTCCATTTTCATTGCAATATTCAAGAACCACACCATCATTTTCAATAAAATACCTAAATGTGGCAGCCGAACAATGGACCTGTTATTACGTTGGAGATGCTCGAAGCTGGATATTATACATAAAAGGTGTAACATAGCATACGATTTTGAACCAATTGATCTAAAGGTAAGCATTACGTCATCTATTATGGATGATGATGAGTCATTGAATGATGACGACGATGATGATGACGATGATATTGATGACAAGAAGGATGATGAAAATGGTGGCAATAGTGATAGCCAGGATGATGATGGTGGTGTTATTGGTGATCATATGCGAATTTTGTATTAAATAATAAACAAAAGGCCACCAAAGCCGCATTATAAATAATTACATGAATAAATATACAAACAACATGCTAATGAACAGGAAAAATCAATCTTTAAATGATGTTGGTCAGCCTGAAAACATCGGGTAAACTGAGCTAGTAAAGTTGGGTGTGTAGGTGTGATCAAGTCGGATCTTTCCCGTTCTGAGGGCGGCTGTTACAGCCTTTTTCAGGCGTGCAACCCATACCATGTTGTTTTCCGCGGTCAAGACGGATGTGAATCCCACGATGACGATCCAAAAGTGGAAAATGGAAGTTGCAACAAAGCGTCGCCATCTTGGAATACATACATACCCCATGCACCTACACCCCCCCACCCCTACATACGCACACCCCTTCGTGCTGTACCGCCATTTTGAGTATTGTCGCATGGGCTTTACGTGCACAGTTTACCTATGCACGGTGAACCTAGGATTGATTGCAGATATCAGAACCGAGGATGGTCCCCTATTTCTTTTCGAATGACACTTAACGTGGCTTGCTGTACAGGCCTACAAGGGACCAACAGCTTTGTCGCACACACACTGCCAGTATATCTGCACGTGCTAAGGGGCTGTGCAATAATTATGTGTACCCCCTGGGTGGTGAATTCTCAAAATGGTCTACCAAAAATCGCTTGCCCACCCCCCCCCCCTTTGACCGTGCCAAAAATCTTTGCACCCCCCTGACGTGCCACCCCCCTCCCCCCTATAATTCATCACCCCGGGGATACACATAATTATTACACCACCTGCAGTCTATGGAGGTGAACATAAATTCTACAATTTTATTCTGTAAAATAACTGAACAGAATTGCAGTATTTCCGACCTTATATAGGAACATTTTGGGAGAGGAAGAGACTTCTCACCTAAGGCAACCCAAGACTTGAAGCTACTGGAACCCTCACCGATCACATTGGGCAGACGGCGCAACGCCTGTTAACCGGTCGACCATTTCACCCTTGATCACAATATTTTTGGGCGAGTTGGGCGAGAAGCGTACGCGCTTCTCGCTCTATTTTAGTATCCCTTTTGACATCTTCATGACCTCTAGTGTAATCACAATTGATCATTAGCGGAAGTTGCAACGAAATTATTATTGACACAAGCAGCCGTTATATTTGCACAGTCACTGACAGTACAAGTTGCCAGTTTGTCGTTCACATTTACTCCCACATATTATTTGCCTATTTGCCAGGGGTGTGTGTGTGTGTGGGGGGGGGGGGTGACATTTGACATTATGTCCCCATCCCAAAATGTGGAGTGCAGGTGGACATGTCCCCCATGTCCCGCCACCGGGATTGACGCTCATGCTTGTCATCTAATATTTTATATTAACAATATACATCGAACACCAACCTTCCTAGTTCAATTATTTCAATCAAAATTTCACTCCTCTTCTTATAATGACAAATAAAAATCGAAGTAACACTGTACTACACCTTTTTGTGACAGTTCTTCATTTGCTCGCCCTATTCCTTTTAAAAGGAATTTTTATTTAGTGGATATATCGGTCTACTTCCTCCACAACCGCAGCCATTGGCGCAGACTGCACAGGACCGTCTGAACTTTGTCTCTACCTGAAATTGACGGGGTATGCGTCATCATTTACGGGTTCCCGTTGCATCCTGGGATATCAAAATGCGGCATATTTGAAATCCCATCCAAACAGCATTAGAACGAATTGGGATAGTCAGGGGTAACACTCTATCAATGTCGAGATACTAACTGACTGTGATATACACTTAACAGGTATGGCTACCGATAGCTTCAGGCTCCGAAGATCGGAGTGCTCTCATGGTACAGTTCATTGAAGTACCCATATTCCAAATGTACTCAGGGAGAGCAGTAAGACTGAATTTCAGTTGTTGCCAAATTATTCAGACTCCCCCAATTCAATACATTGTAACACATATAAGTTGTGCCACCGCCGAGAACTGAACCCGGGTGCTCATACACCAAAGGATTAGGCCAGGCTCTGACGATGATGATGATGATGATGATGATGATGATGATGATGATGATGATGATGATGATGATGATGATGATAATGATGATGATAATGATGATGATACATACTGCAGTTACTGCCAGTTTTCCTATACACAATACACAGTGCTCTTTCCATTGACGCGTGACCTCTACAAATAGCGTACGTTAAAAGTATGGGGATTTGCCTAGTTAACGTCGCTGTGTGAAAAATAACCGGCCAATATTAAAAGTACTCTTCTAAAATTCTAGAAAATATAGTTTTGTAACATGTCCTAAATTTTAGCTAATTTAAATGTTTGGAAATATTCGTACTTTGGTGTTTTAGTGTATGTTATAGGTAATAGTACATTGCCTAGTCAACGTCGCTGTGTGAAAAATAATCGGCCAATATTAAAAGTACTCTTCTAAAATTCTAGAAAATATAGTTTTGTAAGTTTATGTTACAATTTGTAACATGTCCTAAATTTTAGCTAATTTAGATGTTTGGAAATATTCGTACTTTGGTGTTTTAGGAAGGATATATAAACGACAGATAACACCAAAAAATATGAAGAAATTATTTCCAAACCGTGTTAAGTCTGCAAACCACCATGCTTCTCATTTTCAAGAACGCTGGTTAACAATAAGCAGAGCATTGTCTCATTTCGTAAACAAAAGCCATACAAAAATGTTCTCTAGCGTTCGCTTTATAATCGTTCACCCAACTTTTAAGTTCAAGCTTGAGCTTTAATATCATGCTAACATGACTTCATTAATTTTGTTTTCATCATGTTATTGTCCTAACACGAGAGATCCGAAATGGATATTCATGCCTAAGGACAGGAAGGTCATTTTTTAGCAATCATCACACGAAAGACCAAAAATGGATACTCGTGCTGAAATTTGCATAGATCCAAGTTCGGAATCTATGCTTTCTTGTATGCTTTTATATGATATACCATATAGGCCTATATTATATAAGAAAAACGATATAATTCAACTATAGACATTCTTCAACTAAGTAGCATGTTACTAGTATAGGTTGTACTGCTATGAATAAGTAAAGTAGTAAGCCTATAGAGTGTCTGGAATTATTCAATATTACGGCGCAAGATGACATTGTCATGGTGCTGTAGTAATTCTTGAGAGCTTTAGTAAAAGCTAACCGATACATAATTCGACACATCGAATTTATGTTCAAAATCTAAACATGGGTCAGTTTTATAGAACCATTCTAGACCTTCGCAGCGCAACTGATGACGGAGTGTAACTCCAGAAACGTGAATTTGCATATAAGCTTGCATACAGCTTGCAAAACACGTCTTGCTAGCTGTATGTTTAGTAGCAACGGATTTAGCTTGTTCCAATTTTGGTAGATAATCATGATATTGGAACAAAGTATAGCTAATTGCCGATATGAGTGAGTTTCGTTTGAGAATATGTTATGCGCAGAGTAGCATAACTTAATATATTTGGCTCCAAAGAGCAGGCAAAAGAGACTTCTAGTACAATCATCATTATCATAAAATATAGTACCAAGTGCAGGTACATATGAAGTATACTTGCTTTCAAGTCTGAAAGAAAATTATGTGAACTCCATTAATTGCAAGTCTTTGCTATGTGTTTTAAGCTGTATGGAATTAATATTTTGTTTAATTCCTAGTTACCCGGCCTAGTTAGCACGCTTACTTTTCAGAACGCCGCATTAAAAGCCAATAAGACATGTAACACTGATCTCTCACAAAGTTGTTTCGATTAATCAATATTGTTATACCATGTACACGGTATAGTGAAGAGATCAGATGGTGTTTAACATGTTTAGATGTTTACAGCATGATTCGATATTTCGGGTATTTCTAGCCAGAATTACCCGAGGATTTCAGATAGAAATTCCTTACAAAATAAGACTCTAAATTGTTCCATAGTTTTGGATATTTCTATGTTTTTCGTATTATATTTTCATCGCCCAATGAGATAGCTTCTGACTGGATTCAGGTTCTGTCCGGGACCTGCCGCAGTTATAATGAAACTATGAATACCAGCTCATTGCTCCATTGTATATGTAAAGCAGAAACACATGTTGTGTGTATGTAACCAGAGAAGATATGATTTAATCAGTTGAGCTGTTTTCAATGAGTGTTATCTTGGTTTAATAGCTTCTAATGGGGTTTAAGTCCTGCAAAGGTCGTGGTGAATTCTACTGTAGACATGACTGCATCATGAATGATGATGATGATGATGATGATGATGATGATGATGATGATGATGATGATGATGATGATGATGGTGATGGTGATGATGTTGATGTTGATTGTGATTATTACTATTGTTATTATTATCATTATTATTACTATTACTTACCTAGACCTAACCCTATTATTATAAAGTTTTTCTTTAATTGTTTGATATATTATTTTTATTTTACTCAGGGCATCGAAGAGTTTGCGATAAAGCGAGTACAACAACTTGCAGCCCATCCACCTGCTTTGTTTAGCAATCACATTTTCTATTTTCCAGTTGAGAAGTAAGGAAGCAAATAATTATTGCCCTATCCAAAATTCCTTATTCTTCTTAATCTCCTCGTCCCTTTCACCCATTTCCTCTCCTTTTTAAGGGGCTGTCGTTTTCTTCGGAATGGGGGGAGGAGGGGGGTCATCAATATACTGGGTCATAGAATTTTTATACCGTACAACCTTTAGTTATTTAAACTAGGTTCGGTTCGTGCATATGTGAACTCCGCGCACTTTCTTCACACTAAAGGTTTTGCGGCTATTTTCAGAAAAAGATATGAGTTTCTTTATTCTACTTGAAGAATTTAGGTAGATATGATGTGCGCTATATACACTCTAAATTAGACAGACTTAAAATTTAAATCTTAGTTGAGACTTGTAAATGTTTAAGTCTTTAAGATTTATTTTACGCGGGGTTTGATTTAAATTTTCTTTGGGATCGGGAAAAAGAAAATCTATTTTTATCTTCATCTAACATCTATCTTTATCTAACATTATCTTCAATCGCCGAGTTAGTAGTCTGTGCTTCTGCTGTATTAGCTTACCTATACACATAATATAATTTATAAATGGGTAAGCTTATTTCCATGAAGGGTCACGCTCGGCCACTGCAGTGACACTGGAATTATCACTGGCACTGCAGACCATTGCTTGAACTTCATGAAAGAAGTAGCCCTGACTTGGTATTACTGCCGTGAATAGACGTATTGCTTGATAAGAAGTCACACGGACTTGTATTTAATATCGATATTTAAATCCCCATAAAGATTTATATTATTTTGAAATAAATCCCAGATATGCTTAAAAGTAAATCTTAAAGGACTCGAATATTAAATCCAATGGACTTGCATTTTTAATCTTTCAAGGATTTGAAATTTTTAGTCTAGGGATAGTTTTATTTTTTAATCCAAAGGTTTTGCCACCAATTACAGTCCGCCTTGGATTTAAAAATTGTATCTTTTAAACTTGAAAATAAGTCTTTGAAGTATTAACATTTGCTCTTTGTAGATTTAAACTTTAAATCTGAAAGTTTAATTTTTTAAATCCTTGTGGGACTGAAATTTATAAAATTTTGTAATGACTTATTTTAATCCTATATTGATTGGTCCCTAACTACAGTCTCTGAAAGTTTTGAAAGTAAGTCTTTTGGATTTGAATTTAAATCCCTGTAATTTAGAGTGTATGTTTTTGTTCATTTGCCCCCATTTGCAGATGATATGAAGAAGCTACCACGTACAGGGAATGTACAAAACCATGCCATCAGCGGAGGTAGAACTCCCCCCGTTTTGACCTCGTAAATTGGAACTTTTACGACTTCGACTTTTATCGACTTCACCAAATTTCTCACTCAATAAACTATTATTTCATTACAGGTCAAATAATCCAGTTTACATAAATATGATAAGAGATCCGATTGAGTACCTCGCTTCCAGTTACTACTGGCGACAGTATGGAGACAAAATACCAAGAAATATGGATAGATTAAAGAAAAAGTTTGGATTCGATATGAAAATGAATGAGGTATGAAAACTTGAAGCCACATGTATGTTATTTTGTTCGCTATTAAGGGAGGTGTAATGAGGGAACCGTGGTTTGGATTCCAGAGGGAGGGTGTCTGTAAGAGGCACAGCCATCAGAAAATGAATAACTGAGTTCGCGCGCCAAATAAACTTACTGCAGAAATTTTCCAAGTCTTTAAAAAAATAGGCATAGGTGGGAATCGAACCCGGTACCTTCCGGTTCTGAATCAACGGATAGTATCACTAAGCCAACTCTCTATCTGCCCTAAAACCTGCGATATTAATTCTTGATAATGCTTAACGGAAAAAATCAATACTAATGTACGATGTCATTCAAAATCAAATAGAAATCCCACAACTAAAGTATCAATCGATAAATCTGCTCACTCAATCATCAAATAATCAATCGAAAAATAAATAAATAAATAAATAAATAAATAAATAAACAAATAAATAAATAAATAAATAAATAAATAAATAAATAAATAAATAAATAATACAAAAAGAAATTATAAATAAGTTTTTCTAGGCCCTAACGTTGGAAAAATAAAGCAGCATAAGAAAAGTGACAGACGCACGGTTTCGAACAAGCGACGCCAAGAACAGCAACTTAGAAACCTCAACGCCTTAGACCGCTAGGCCATAGAATCACACAGTTTCTTCGAAGTCAAAGAAATGTATTAACCTTTAACGTTACGCAATATTGTCACATGACACGGGCACATGTCTGCGGGTAAAGATACTGCATGATAGAAAGGCGCATAAATAATCGAAGGGTCTATCCCTGACGTTAATGGTCATTGACATGTAACCAATTCTTTGTATACCAGTGATATAGCCTACCAGCTACAGTCAACATATAAAAATAAGTATATTGTTAGGCGTAGACGCAATCATCAATGCGGGCAGTATAAAACCATAGTCGCCACTCGTGCACTTGTTTGAGTCCACGGGCATTCCAAAAACATCCTTCAACCCTGAAATCAGAGGTCGGTTTTGGGTTGTTACATGCAAATACAAACTAAATATATCATGAAAAACCCCACCAAGAGGACTATGAGACTTATTCAGAGCCAATCTACATTCTGTTATTTACAAAAGCCGACGATCAAAGTGAAATTATAAAAGGAGCAAGACCAGATATCAACGTTAAATCACGGTAAGCCTAAAATCGCATCGAAAACGCCAAAATGCAGTCACAAAATTTATAATATTACTAAATCACCAAAACGAATTGTAACGTAGGTATGCCGAAAAGAGTTGTATTAGCAATAACAAAGTATGTGCAAAAAGATTTGTCTTTGGCATGTCGCTTTTTTGAAATATCACCAAAAATATCAAATTTGGGAAAAAAGCCCCAAAATTTAAAACAAACACGAACCTTCCAAAATAAATATATATTAACACTAGGCGGCCAAGTCACTACCTGTCGCTGTGATTTGGGGTAACTCGTTGCTTCCCTTCTCCAGATACCTGTACTTCAATGTCGCTTATACCCCACGCCTTAACATGATTAAACGTCCAATGTCTATGATTTTGGTACGAATCAAACTAATTGATAAATATAGTTATCTTATTTCCATTAATACCAACAAATGTACAAACATCCCCAGATTGACGTCACAATGACGTCGTAATTGACCAGAACATCAAAATTCGATGATTTTAAGTCAATTAAGTCATAACAGTCCCCATGTCCCTCTACTCTTTTCAAAATGGAGGAATACTTGGATTTAAGCGATCCATGAAAGACTTGACGAATATTTCTTTTGAATTCAAGCCTGATGTATACAGTTTTTATAAAAGAATTTTTCTTGTAATTTCGATCAAAATATGATCGAAATTAAATTTAATGGTTTATTTGTCTTCTTTTTTTACAGACTTTTGACCAATGCGTCTTAAAAGAACGTAAAGCCTGTGTAGCGGAAGGACATCTCTCTAGGATCTTTCTTTTTTCTGCGGCACACATCCAAAATGCAGGTACCCTTTTATAGCGAGGGATGTCCCAATCCTTGTCAGTTAAAGGAGTATTTCGTGATCCTAGCATCCTCTATTTGTGTCATTTTCCCAAAATTTCAGTTGATTCCGGTTTTGCGTTCGCGAGTTATGCATGATTACGGTATGTGTATTACACTGCTCCATAGACAATGCGTTGTAATTTCGTTCTGGTGCACCAGAACGAAATTCAAATTTCACAATATCTTTGCTAAACGAATTAATCTGCAAGAAATATTTTGTACATAAACATTATGTAGCCAGAGGTTTCCAGTGATATAAAAATCTCAACTTTTTTTTGAGAAAATTGGGGGATGAGGCTATGGATCACGAAATGCCCTTTTAAGGGACTGGGCAATAATTATGGGATCCCAGGGATAAAATTTCAAAACAGCATGTCTATCCAATTTGCAAACCTTAAATGGGCTAAACATTTGCATATTTAAGCGTTTCCGTACTGTTTTCTAAAGCCATTTTAGAGCGTTTTATTTAACAGGCGCCCCATGAATGTTTGCTAAAAATCGCCCCAAATTGCCAAAAATCGCTTGCGACCCCCTGTCGGCTGGCCAAAAAAATTTACCCTCCCCAGCGCTCATAATTATTGCACAACCCCTTACTTTGGTAATATTTATAACGAGAGTTGTTAGGGGACGCTTCAAGCTTTTGAAGAAAAAAAAAATCACCCACTATTACTAAATAGTTTTTCCCACCTAATTTGTATACATTGCATGCAATTTACAAAAAATAAGACCTGGGCAATACCTAGTGTACAAAACAAAATTGAAGCATTCAGCGGCAAAAAACAAAATTGCCCAGGCTTCAACTTCCAGTCCCCGGAAATCAAATGAGAAATAAATATTCATGGTACATTTATTTTGCATATTTTTGTCTTGAAACTTGGTCAAAGTGTTTCTAATATGTCCCAATATATTATATAGTGAACCCGCCCACTAATGTGCATAATTGCATAATCAATGAGCTATTTTGCATAAATGTTCATTAATCATGTAAATATGCAAATAAGAGGGCGGGTTCATTATATAATACATCAGAATATATTAGAAACACTTTGACCAAGTTTCAAGACAATAATATGCAAAATAAATGTACCATGAACATTTAGTTTGTTAGTTATTGTTACATCCAAAGGTCCAGGGAAATTCACGAGGTGTCAGTGGAGCTGGATAAACTTTATTATACAGGGTGATTTAAAATGAACTGTACCCAACTTCAAAAATTAAAATAAAATACTTACCGACATTTAAATAATTTGTGATTCTGAGCTATATATAACAGGATAGTATGTTTACTATTATTGGTGAAAAAATCATGTCTTTACCTCTAATGGTTTTGAAGAAAAGTACATTCTTAGAAAACACACCGAAAACGATGTTGCACACGGATGAGTACTTTATTCAAACTATCTGTTCTACAGCATTTTGCTCACTCAACTGCCCTCAGACACTTTCAGTTCAAGATAAATTGCGCGTGTTTATTTAAAAATGAAAATAAGATGAATTGAAAAATAATTTTATATTGCAAGCTGTAATAGGGTAGTAGGCTATGTTTCCTTAATTGGTGACAAAATCAGGTCTCAGTAACGAGTGTATGGATATTGCACCAGCACCATTTCTATTTGAATTCAAATTTTCCTCTACAAATTCAAGTCAACGGGTCCTTTGTTTTACATGTATTATTTAACATGTAATCTTTGCAAACCTGACATTGTAATTGAATATCAATTTTATTGATTTAATAATGCAAAATAACATTTGTCTTGGTTTTGCTGTACATGTACGTAGTCATGGTAGTTGCATTTTGTTACTGCGGTAGAGAACACGGAAAAACTTGGTTCTGTGTGTTGGTCTAAAAATGGGATGATAATTTGAAAATGCGATATCTTCTAACTAAAACCATTTATGATCAAAATTCAAAATTTCTACTAGAGAACACTCATCACTGCTTTCTATGATAGTTTTTTGATATGTAAAATCTCCGCAAATATATATTAAAAACTGGATGAAGTTGGGTACAGTTCATTTTAAATCACCCTGTATACCAACATTTCTGCATTCTGTCTATAGCACCGATCTAAAATGGTCATTAAATGAGGCCAAGAGACATGTAGAAGAGGAATACTTAATAGTTGGACTACTGGAGGACTACGAATCTACCCTCAGACTTATGGAGAAACTAGCGCCTAGCTTGTTTAAAGGCATTGTGACCTACTATCACTCTGCTGAACGAAAGAAGAGATCAGGTACGTTCAAGTGTTACGCGATGAGTGATTGATCACTATAGCCAATTAGATACTAAAATTTATGGATGTTCTCTTCTAAGTTTACTTCTAAGTTGACATTAATTATGATTGGACAAAAAAAACATTCGCTTATTAAAAACGTTGCGTTTATCAGGTGCCACTGCCATTGAATAGAATTGATCACAGCTAGAATAGCTAGAGCAATGAGGTGACCAGATCATCATAGAGGCAATATATAACAGAGATGGGTCAATGAGCTACATAAAATGACCTTGTGTGGTATTTAGTTCCCTGGAAGTGAGTTTTGCCTGAGGCACTTTGTGGTCAAATGTTGACAGCTGACTACAAAATTTATTACCATCCATTTGGCTGAAAAAGGATGTGAGACATGATCAATTCTGTTAAGGCAATGGAACCTAATGAAATTTAGTGGCGAATCTTGGAGGAAAGGATAAGTAATAATAAATTACAAATGTTTTGAGAAGAAGATTAAATGAAGGGCATTAGCCCTTTACCATTGCCCGAAGGAAGATAATCAACATATTAAGTACCATTGAGAACTTAGAACTATTGTAAAAAGACAGTGGCGTAACTCCTATGGGCTCTGGGGGGCCGCGCCCCCGGGCACCCGGGCTAAGGGGCACCCAAGCCTGGATAGCCTTTGACACGATAATACTTTGTTATAGGAAAGAAGTGGAAGCCCTTACCCACCCTGCATTGACTTGCTCTTCATTTGGGGGCCCCTTCAACACAAAATTTTTCCCGCGCTTCGCGCGCATTGAAACATAAATTGGCATTTTAAAGACCTAAATTCAACTTGATTTAATACCAAATTAGTGGTATTTTTGCACGCCTGCACGCACTTGTTTTAGGAAGAGGGGGTATTTTGTATTCTTGCCCCTGATCGCCACAATCACTAGCTACGTCACTGCAGCTAGTAGCTGCTAGTGATGAGTCTTCAAAAGTAAAGACATTGGAGAATATGAAAACATTTTGTTTTATTAACATGCACTGCATTAGCTTGTATTGAAACATGAAATAAATTTAATCTGAAACACTATTTGTAAGTTATTCGGTAGGTCTATATGCCTTTCAATACCAAAATTGATTAGCTCTGCACCATGCACACCCTTGGTTAGGGGCACCCGAACTACTTTCGCCCCCGGGCACCCTGTCCCAAAGTTACGCCACTGTAAAAAGAAGAGTTATTGAGCTACTCAAATCGTAATAACACCTGCACAATATACAAGTTCAGTACTCCAAATAATGCAGAGCCAGAACTAATTATAAACACCAATAGGGGCCATGCATATTTTAGTCGATTGACTTAAAACGGATTCGAACTAGAACCATGTTGTAATGCAGTCTATTCAATAAATTATTGGGATCATCCTGGAGCACAAAATATATCTTATGTTGAATAAAACATGTGTATGGTAGCAATGCTTCTATCGAAAAAAGCATCCTTACACGGTTGGTTGTATAAACTACGTCACATGCTTGACCACTACAATATAACTGTCAAAATTGTCCGAAATATCCCGGCTATAGAACAATGTTGCTTTGGTTCTTCACTCATTTTATAATTACTTTTTTTCTCCTTACCATAGAAAGATATCAAACAAACTTCAAGAAGCCCATATCTGCAGAAGTACGCGCGATACTTAGAGAAAAACTCGACTTGACGTACCAATTTTATGACTTTGTGAAGACTAAGCTAGAACTGCTTAAGAAGGAATATGACATATAGCTTAATCAGGTCCGGGAATCGGACATGTTTTATTAAGAAGTAACACGGTGTATTCAGCTCGGGCGTGTTTCGTGTATCGTGATATTCGCGGCATATTGAGACATTTACTTTTTCCCACAGCTGTTTACCAGTAATATCACGGAGACAACAATGTCGTCTTAGGAATGCTGCAAGTTGGAAAATTGCAAGTTGAAGTTCAAGTTCAAGTTTATTTGTTTTCATCTCAATTCACATCAATGTTATAGAAAATGGAAAATGCAAGATAAAGAATATAATGATATTACTGAGCTAAGCAATAAGAACATGTAGAGTAAAGAGTTGTGGATGCCGCAAATACGCAAAGCGTGAAGCTTGTGGCACTCAATCTGAACAAGATGGAAATTTAACTCACACTACAATATTAACGTGTACAATAATGATATCATGTGGAGCTATGTGGCCAAAATAAGAATGAAAAGTAGGAAATACCATGGGGAATGATAATGAGTTAACGTTGTACGCGTTAGGGAACTGAAACGCTGAAAAAGCATACGCCCTGGAAAGCTCAGTCTCAAACGTTGCATTTGTTACAGGGCCCTTATTATAACATTGTAAAACACGAAGCAGATGAGGCCTATGGTATATAAAATAAATCGTTTTAAATATTATATTGACTGCTACATGTACATAACGTGATAAAAAAAATACATAAATAAAGCTGCTGTGCCAGTTGGATTCCTTGCACCATTTCCTTTATGAAAATGTATTTTATATTTTATGTACTTATTATCTGAATTTTTTAAAGGTAGAATAAAAAAAAATAATGTCTAAAATTGGCACTTAAAGTGACATTTGCTGCCCCTTAAAACACATATTCACGACTGCACAATGATAATAGCGACACGTATTTTTGTGGGACCTGAGAGCACATCACCCATCCGCAAACACAAAAACGTTTTTAAAACGTTTTAAATAAGTTATATTTTGGCTTTTGGTGTAGGTAAAAACGTTTTAATAACATTAAAATGTCGGGTTATATAAAGGTCATGATAACATTTAAAAACGTTTTGTATGAAAACACACTACAACAATATTTTTAAATGTTTAAAAAAAATGTTATTGTAAACTATTTTTGAAAACATTTTTGCCAAATATTGTGTCAATACTTAAATAACATTATGTTAAAATATTTGAACCCAGCAAACACAGAAATGTTCTTAAAATGTTTTTTTCAAAACCTTTTAATAACATTTAAATGTCGGGTTATATAAAGGTCATGAAAACGTTTTTATAACGTTAATGAAAATATTTTGGGCAAACATTTTTCACAAAATATTTTTTCAACCCCAAAATAACATTTTGTTTAGAATGTTTTGTATCAAGTTTTCAAGAATGTTTTTGGAAGGTTATTAAAACGTTTTTATACCCTTTATATAACCCGACATTTAAACGTTTTCTGTGAAACATTTTTGTTTGCTGAGCAGTAGATTATCAAAAATGTTTTTAAGGTTATGAAAACGTTTTATACTCTTAATATACCCTTTATATAACCCGACATTTAAACGTTTTCTGACAACCTTTTATAACCTTTTGCGAATGATGTCGAAAATGTTTTGTGTTTGCTGGGCAGACACACCAAATTACATTCTCATACGATGAATTTCCTTCTGATATCAAATAATTCAGATTTTTTGAAATTCACTATTTTTTGTTGTTGACATTTTTATGTCCTCGAAATAAACTTTATAAAAATAATAGCATACCGTGCCTTTTTTTTCAGCAGGGCTATAATTCCCATATGGGTTCATTCATATATTTTCAAACGGTTGTTTATGCCCGAGGGGCCGCTTGAGGCCCGAGGGCATAAACAACCGTTTAGTCATGAAAATATATGAATGAACCCCGTGCATACATACCACAACATTTTGTGATTCATATTTCATCAAAATATTAACAAAAATAACAAGAAACATCATTAAAACCATGAATTTCGTTCGTTCTCCCTACCACTGCAATCGCACATCCGGGCCACCGGGCATAAACGCTGTTTATGCCCGGCTTTCGACCAATCACGCGCGCCGTTATATAGCGCGTATGTATGAACGGCAGTTCATACATACTTACGATATAACGACGCTTCTGATTGGATTTGGGCCCTTTTTTGCTGGTCATAAATTCCGTTTATGACCAGTACGCATGGCATAAACAAGCTGCGTCACGCAGCGTTGGAACCCAATTAACACGATCCACGATTTGCTAGTGTTGCGTACACGCGCATGTCACCGCGCCCATCTCACGCGGAGCGCAAAAGATGACGCGTATCACGCGTTGACTCCCGGCCGTTGACCTCATGAGCCGAGCTGCTTCTTGCAAAGTAGGCCATCTCATTTTCTTCCAATTTATGAAGGAAAACGGTATGGAAATGTTATTTAAACTTGTAAACCCTTATTATTTTCATCTGTATTGAATTACTAAGAAAGTTGGGTATGTATGAACGGGGTTCATTTATAGTATTTCGGGCATGATCGCTGTTTATGCCCTCGGCTCACGCCTCGGGCATAAACAGCGATCATGTGTAACGACGCATAACGTAACAAATTGTTATGTTATGCGTTCAAAACTCGTTGGCACTAAGAAAAAGGGACAACTTTTGGCTGCTCGACGCATAACGTAACAAAAAATTAAAATGATCAGAAATGACAAATACTTGAAAGATTTTATGTTTAATGTCCTCCCTCCCTCTGTTCAAGTCAAAACTCGGCCCATGCTATCTCGTCCACACCAATTTTGTCCCCGAAATAAAAAAAAATCAGAAATAACAAATACTTAAAAGATTTTATGTTGGAAGTCGTCCCTCCCTCTGTTCAAGTCAAACTCGGCCCATGCTATCTCGTCCACACCAAATTTGTCCCCGAAATAAAAATGTCAAATATAACAAATACTTCAAAAATTCAATATGTTGGAAGTCGTCCCTCCCTCCCTCTGTTCAAGTCAAAACTCGGCCCATGCTATCTCGTCCACACCAAATTTGTCCCCCGAAATAAAAAAAAATAACAAATAACAAATACGGTACTTCAAAGATTTTATGTAAGAAGTCGTCCCTCCCTCTGTTCATGTCAAAACTCGGCCCATGCTATCTCGTCCACACCATATTTGTCCCCAATATGCAAATTTAAAAAATAACGAATACTTAAAAGATTTTATGTTGAAAGTCGTCCCTCCCTGTTCAAGTCAAAACTCGGCCCATGCTATCTCGTCCACACCAAATTTGTCCCCCGAAATAAAAATGTCAAAAATAACAAATACTTCAAAGATTTTATGTAAGAAGTCGTCCCTCCCTCTGTTCAAGTCAAAACTCGGCCCATGCTATCTCGTCCACACCATATTTGTCCCCTATATGCAAATTTAAAAAATAACGAATACTTCAAAGATCTTATGTTTGAAGTAGACCCACTATAAATTTCTTTTATCCGGATTTTTTTGCACGAATCGACTTGAATTGACTTCCGGTTGATATTTATCGAAGAAATAAAAAGATTCGAGTGAGTCTAACTTTTTGTTACGTTATGCGTTTTGGAGGTTACTCTGTCGGAAAAGCTCTTTTATCCGGATTTTTTCGCATATATGGACATGACTTGACCTCCGGTTGATATTTATAGAAGAAAGAAAAAGATTCGAGTGGGTCTAACTTTTTGTTACGTTATGCGTTTTGGAGGTTACAGTGTCGGAAAAGCTCTTTTATCCGGATTTGTTTCGCATATATGGACATGAAGGATATGCTACTAATAACATAATCAGTACTCCTGCAATATTATCTCTCAGTGGACCGATTACATTTGAAATTGAAGTTAAAGGATCAAACTATTAAACTGTAACTTAAATAGTTAAAAATGAATAACTTTTACAGGATATATCTAGCTCTAAACTTATACGCCACTATGTGAAACGGAAGATTTGGGGGTTTCGGCGGATTTTTGAAGCGTAAGTCGCACGTACGCCACTATGTGAAACGGAAGATTTGGGGGTTTCAGCGGGTTTTTGTAGCGTAAGTCGCACGTACGCCACTATGTGAAACGGACGATTTGGGGTTTTCGGCTCGTTTCTGAAGCGTACGCCACATTATTGACGGATATGTGCCTAAATGTCATCAAATCCGATTTTCGCCGTTTCACATAATGGCGTATGTTGATCGTACGTCAGTTTGTGAAACGGAAGATATTGGATTCTCACGGGATTGTTGACATAAGTCATTTAATTAATTAACGTTATTTATTAATTAAGTATAGTTGAGCTTTCTTATTTGGTATACTTGAAGAACTTGATATATAAAACCGTAAATGTAAATTCCTTTTTGCAATTACAACTATTTAAGAAATTTTTATTAAATTCGGAGCAAATTATAGGTTTTGACCATGTGGAGCCCATAATGCGACTTTTGACCTGGTGCTTATAACTCGAGAACCAAACGTCGCAGAAAAGCCAAACTAAACAACCAAACAAAATGTATACCTGTTTTTCAAATTCTACCCCTTATGATCTTTCAGACCATAACTCTTTCTGGAGCAAGATGCATATAAAAGTTTTCCTTATATATAAAGTCTTCCGCATCGTTATAATATGGTTGCAGACCTTAGTCATGTTAGTCACAAAATATCTGTTTAAGAGCCTTATACAGCCTGTCTCAAAACAAATTGTGCAAGTGAAAAGCTCCCTCTCTAGTAATTAGAAAATACCGTTGTGACATAATGCTTAAATCAACGTCAAGGGCATAGTCTTAGCTCTCAAATGCCGTTTTTCTGTTCAATTTGCTTGTTTTAATCTCGAGATATGTTTATTTAAAGACGAAAGGGTAAAATCACAATTGTGCCACTTTTACTAGGGAAGAGGAATTTACATGTAACAGTGATACCATCAAGTTTATCAAGAGTTCCTTCGTGAAATCAAAAGAATGCATCAATTACACAATACAAAATTTTGTTGACTGTTTTTACTGTTTTATCATGATGCGGGAATGATGATTCTCTTTTTCCGCTTAAAAGAGATTAAAAGATAAATAAATATTTCACATTCTGCTGTAAAAATTAAATACATGTGCATGTCAATGATTTTATCATGGTAAATACTGTTCTCTTAGTCACTTAAGACATGTTAAAAGACAAACAAATATTGCGCACTTATACATGTTATAGGTTAATGAACGCGTATTACTTGTTGGAAGCGATATTAGACAAAATAATACACGCGTGTTGATGTTGATGCGTCTAATGCATGCGCCTCGAAAGGGGGGAGTGCATTAGACGCATCAACATCAGCTATCATTGATTTACATGTACAGCTCTCTTCCCTAGTAAAAGTGGCACAAATGTGATTTTACCCTTTCGTTGCTAAATAAACATATCTCGAAATTGGAACAAGCAAATTGAACAGAACAAACGGAATTTGAGAGCTAAGACTGCGCCCGTGACGTTGATGTAAGCATTATGTCACAACGGTATTTTCTAATTTCCAAAGAGGGCGCTTTTCACTTGCACAATTATGTTTTGAGGCTGTAATTTGCAACTGGATTAATACAGTAGAACAATCATCTGACAAGCTGTATGTTAATTCCGTGGTCAACGTTTGATTTTGACTCATTACTATGTAGGCTAATAGGTCTTACCAGTCCCGTAATAGGCACGCCATATTTCTTATAGAGTGTTGTTCCGTGCTGCTCCGTTAACTTTTGTGATGACTCTGTTGAACTTCCCAGAAAAAGGCGTGATCCTGAGAAAGATCAAGACGAGAAACAGACACAGACACAAAAAGACAGAGGACAGACAGAAAGACACAAAGAGAGATAGAGAGATAAGAACTTAGTTAGTTTCTGAACATATACCCATGAGCATATCCCTGCTAAAAGAGAGGAAAATAAAACTAGATATGTTATTATAAGGCCGTGAACTTGAAATGACCTCTGATGACCTTGAAATGACTTTGGAAATAATTATCTTTCGTGAAAAATGTAGGCACAAAGTTTAATAACAATCTATACAATACAAAAATTTGACCTTTGGTTGACCTTCGATGACCTTGAAATGACCTCCATCATGTTTTGCATCATAGTATCATCACACATACTAATTTTCATTTAAATTGCACAAACTTTGGAATTTTACCCATTTTGACCTTAAGTTGATCTCGGGTGACCTTGAAATGACCCACCAAATTTTGAACCACATCAAGATCACATATACTAACTTTGTTCAAATTGGACAGACTTTAGAACTGTACCCTTTTTGACCCCAAAAAGAGACCCCTCGTGCATGTTTAAGCCAAATCTGATTACAATAGTATGAACATAATGCTAAAGCCCTTTTGGCATTATTCTGATGATGAAAGAAAGAAAGAAAGATTAAAAAAGAAAGAAAGAATTATTGCTGATCGTAATAATATAAACCTTTTAAATCTTTTTAGTCAATAATGTGTAGCCTACGCGAGTCTATTTCTCGAGTAAAGGCCTACCCGACAAGTCAAAAATTAAAATTGCTCCGATTTCAATGAAAATGGTTGCAAATTGTTGGAGCATTTTTGGCGAGACCTTTGGTAATCCCTCTGGGGGTTTACAATTATTGCAAAGCCCTAAATCATTACAATCATGTTCATGGCCTCAGTGACTCGGTGACCCCGGGGGGGGCACTTAACACAAATGACCATACGGGTATGCTCCCCCGGAAAGACCCCCCTTTTTGGATTTCGCAGCTCCGAAAGACCCGCTAAATTTGACCAAAAAAGAGCTCCGAAAGACCCTTAATTTTTAAAGTTCCAGCTCTTAAAGACCCCAAGTACTCATTGTGCTCATTCCTAAATTCTGGGTTTTTTCCCCGGAGTTCCCAGGCCCGGTTCCCAGGTAATTTTCAAATTGAAGTTATTTGAACCCCGATAAATTCATGCTTAAGAGGATGCTAGGATCACGAAATACTCTTTTAAAATGCAATGCCATGATAATGTCTGTGTGCTCCCCAGGGTGTGCTCTAGGTCCCAGAAAAAATATTGCGAAAACGTCGCTATCTGGATACTGAGCCCTTAAAAGTAATTGATTTGTTTTTGTAATTATATTTTATTTTAGCGTATTTTACTCCCAGGATCTTACTCTTAATTAAATATTAATCTGTTGTAAAACTTTATTAGAAATCATAAACTTGTAAGCCTATTTTGCTTATCACCCATCACTGAGTCAAGTACCTTTTATGCGTTATTCCATTGCGTATATGCGCGCGACGTCAAGTCGCTTAATTTGTAAAAGCACCATTCATCAGTCTAAGCATGCTAAGCTTGTAAGCAGTGAGTCTACTCTAAGCAGTTGCATGTACCAGTAGGCCTACGTGAAATAATTTCGTATTTTGGAGCTGATATGGCAGATAAAAAGAGGTAAGTAAACTGTGTTTTGCTTTACAATATTCATTATAATGTATGAATTTGACTTAGTTGTGAGTTGCAGATTATCAGAAAATGAATTAGTATCCTATCCTATGGTCCGGGCCTATAGTAAGCTCCCCGGGGTAAACTTTCCGGGGTAAGCTTAATAGGCCTAAAGCCAGGTGTAGGAGGCTGAAGGGCTAAGCTAGGGCCAGTATGCTTTGACTTTTAATGTCTAGTAAGCTGTTCGGGCCTAACATAAGACCGCTTAATCCTAATCCTTTAGTTTGTTCTAACCCTATAAACCCCGGGGGGGCACTTCAATATGAAATGGATATAGGTGTAGGGCTGGCACTTTCGCACTAAGGGGCATTCAGTGAGAGCAAAATGTAAAAAATATGGGGTCATTGGGTGAGAGCATAATTTTTGGCATTCGGTGAGAGCAAAATGTTAAAAATATGGGGTCATAACATGACATTTTTTAAATGGAATTTTTGGGTGAGAGAGGAAACAGCGCCCAAAAACCTCGAAAATCGAATTTCTAGTTCTAAATTGCTTCAAATTTCATTGGTTTTTTTTTCAAAATAAGTAACAAAATCAGTGAAAATGAAAGTTGCTGTTCAAATTGAACTTGTAAGGGTCTTTGGGTGACAGATCAAATGGAAAAATAGGGGGTCTTCGGGTGACAGAGCATGTGTTCGTAAAAAAATATGGGGACTTTGGGTGACAGCAATGCTGAAAGGGGGTCTTAACAGCCCTACATACGCGTCACCTCCAAAGTTGGAGCCCCCCCCCCCCCCCCGGATATAGCCATTTATACTCCATGCTGAATTGATCGTCTCCCATCCGCGTTATGATTTTTTGCCGCGTTTTTGCCAGTCTTTTCTAAATCATCAGTTATTAAAAATAACATATTATAATAAAATGATCTGCTTAGCCTATACTCAAGATTTTGAAAACGTGCAAAATTGCATGTTTTTGGCCAATTTTTCCTCAAATTGCAAAACCATTAAAATTTGACTTTTGCTAGTTATAACTAGCTGAAGGATTAGGATTTAGTTATATTTCATTTTTACAAAATCCCAGGGCCCCGGCCCAGGGCCAAAACAAGATTTAATTCAAGAAACTTAGTGCCCCGGCTTAGTGCTGTATTTTTCTGGAATCAGGCCATCACTCCCTGGGCTCACTCCTAGTCCCTCCTTGTTCTTCCTTAATGGTTCTCCCCTTTAGGCATAAATGGGTCACCCCAAACCCAAGGACTATCCCCTTAATACTAACCCTGACCTTATTACACAATTTGTCTGCCTCTGATGCTCTGGTCACTATACATGCAGGTCCAGTATTCACATTCTCACATACCAAGATGAACCAATGCATGTTCTTCTCACCCACCATACAGGTATGTTATATAATCATTGTGGCTCTTTTGATAATAATTTTTTTAATTTCATAATTTATGTAATTAAAACAAACTTCAACACATTAGTTGTGAAGCACTAATCACTGATCAGAAGGCTTTTGATATAGTTTTAACTTAAAACTTAAAAGTTTTATATGTTCCAAGCTTTCCAAACTTTTGAAACACTGAATGAAGCACATGAAAATACATTTAAGATTTGTGACTGAATACTGCCCGGGAATGCTGCTCCAACATATTTATCTGATGAGAATGATAGCTAGTTTTTTCAACTCTTGTTTGTAAACAAGTTGTTTAGTAATATTTCTGATTTTATGAAATAGTCCTACTCAAGTTATGAATATGTTGCTTATGTATGATTATATTCTGGATTGTTTGACATGTTTGACACTTTCACATAACGAATTGTATAAAGAGCCCCGGTAAAAGAGTGGTCAAGTAACTCAAATTCAAGTGGATGACAAACACTTGTAAAGGCATGCGGTGTATCAAAGTTGTCATTTTGTTGTTTATTTATTTGATATTATTACATGTAGTATTACATATCATGCACTTGTAATTATTTTTTATGTTTATATCCATATCCCGGATCCCGGCCCGGGGATCCCGGGCCTGGATCCTGGACCCATATTTCTTAAAGGCCCATTCAGTGACCCGGGTTCAGTCATTTGCTCATCCGGACGATCGTAAAAATCATCAAAATTCAGATTCTGGTACCGTTGTCATTGTCATAGATGTGCAACATGCATCATAGCCTGCTAGCCTGCTCATATTTTGCCTTTTTTTCATTTCAAAAATGCCTAATGACAATAATGACTTTATGCTTCGCTTTTAGGCAATAAATAAACAATTTAATTTTTTTTGGCACTTTTGCTGTGATCGCTGAAAGGGCCTTTAAATATTGTCATGTTTCAAATTGTAAGATTTCAGCCAGGCATATGGATGAATTCAATATTGCTATACCCGGGTTGCTTTAACCTCCATCAATATGCACAAAAAGTCTCATTTCCGATGGCATAGTTCAATAACCCCCATTGATAATTATTGTTCAAAAGTTGTGGAGGATGAACTTTTGTACCAAACACAAATCTATTGGGGTTTTAGAAGTGCAAGCCCAGACCATACAGTTGGGTTTATGCAGATCACCCAGGTTATTGTGGTGATTGAGGCAATTAACTTTTAAGACATAGGTATGTGAACAGACTAAATAGGGGAGTGACAATATCTATTACTTATTGGGAAAAAACAAACAACCTGTTTTTGTTTTCTTAAGCATGCACAACACTATATGTTCCCGGGATAATGTTCTCCTGTATTATGTTTACATGTTTATTTATTCATGATGCTCACGTCTTGAGGGGAATTCGAATCTAGAGAAATTATTCCATCATTGATCATCATGTCTTTTACAAAACATGATCATTTAATAGAATAGTTTTGAGGGTATTTTTTTATGTGATTTATGTTTTGTTCTACAAAGTTTAGACTCACTGTAGTGTACCTATATCTTGTAAAAAACCCTGGTCAATTAAAACAAAATGAAAACTGGATTTGGCCGGGTGTTTCCCCCCCCACCTGATTTGGCTTAAATATGTCAAAAGCATTCCCAAATTATGTTTGCCAATATTTGTATTAGGCCCTTCACAATTGATTTTGAGTTTTACTGTTTCCCTCCTGCATCCAAAATTGAAAATTACAAAATATTTAGGCCTAATTACTTGCTTTTTATTTGACATTTTCTTTGTTAAATGACATTTTAAGTACATGTACATTAATTTGCTACTTTCTTACTTTGATCATCCTAACTATGCTTAACAAACAAAGAACACCCCTGCATTATTCTCAAAGTATAAAATCAACCATAATTGTAAAATATATAATTAAATCCGCAGCGCCAAAATGTGTGACCACTCGTTTAAAATATAGGAAATAAAAAGTAATTAATAATCGATGATTGAAAGTTACCTTGTGCCTTTAAAAAAATCTTAAACAGTAAACAAAAATTTAATGTGAAAGGCCTTCTTGCATTGTTTGTTTTCAATATGTTAGGGCCCATATCTTGTGTGTGTGTGGCCATCATGTTTTATTTTAAAATTATTCAAACTGCATGTTAATTTAAGTATTTAGGTTAAATTTGAAATACATATAGGCCTACAACTCATCCATTTCTGCTCAAAAAAGGTTCATTTTAGCAACATTTTAAAAAATGTTTTTTTGACCTTTAATAGCCTGACAATGTTATATGTTTTGGCCAAAACTAAAACATGTTTACAGGCCCATATGAATTTTTTGTATTGGTATTGTGTTCTTATTTGTTTATCTCCATAGATTCTATGGCTGTGTGATAGATCAACAATGGTGAACATCGGAAAGTAAATTAAGAAAAGATATTGACTTGATCGCCCATATTAGAACCATTTCTGTCTCATGTCATTGGACCCATCACTTTGTGATACCAGCCTGGAAACCTCTGAATTTTAATGTGTGGATTCTAATATACATAGATCTAGCTGTTTTTGAGCCGACTTGGCTGAGCTGAACATATTTATGCTTGATGCTTTGAATTATTTCAAATTATTTCCTCATCTAAATCAGTTCCGAAGATAAGCACGTTAAAAACAAATAGCAGCAGGACTGATTAAAATATAAAAAAACGGTGGTAAACATGGGCATTGACAGCAGAGGCAAATGGCGTGGTAGATGTATGGTCACCTGTTGTGACTGCGAAGATTATGAAGTAGTATTGAAGGAACATTTGAGATGTGACTACTGTGACCACCCCCCTACACAACATGAGAATATACAGGTCTCCGGGATACAGTTACCCACAGAAGTACTAAGCAAGACCCCACACAAGACTCCAGACAAGACACCTTCTTCACCAAACACTTCTCCGGACCAGGCCCCCGATGCTCCCACCGATACAACCCGGGATACTACCCATGAGAATATATATGGTGTTGATGGACTTCCGGATGGAGAAGATCAGTGCACTGATTCCAATAGAGATTCACCTGCTACCAAGTCAACCATGGCTGCCCCATCCATCGCAGATATGCCCAACATCAGCCATGGTCACAAAGGTGAAAATGCTCACACTGATTCTACTGGTTCAACAGATGATCCTTCTCCACAGTCAGTTTCCGAGATCCTTGAAATTGATGATGAGTCCCCGGACCAGCCTTCGTCACCTAAAAAAAGGAAGACTAAAACAGACATGGAACTTGATAAGCTCTCCAATGGTACTCTTCAAAGATTGCAAGACTCGGACAAGGATGGTAAAACAGTGCTGTGTAAGGCTTGCAATGTAGAAATATTGTTGGGAAAGTCAAATAAGTACTACAACGTACGCAGACACCTCCAAAGTGTCATACATACTGCCAAAACTGCAAACACCAACATCTGCTTGGACCAATTTCAGACAATTGAAAAGGCATATCCTGGTGTGTTCTTGCATAAAAAAGAGATGGCCCTGTGTGTTGATTGTGGTATGTCCTTAAGCCTCACCAGTAAAAACATACTATTCAATGCATCAAGTCACATCAAGAGCAATGATCACCTAAATGGAAAGACGAAAGGTGCGTCAACATCGCACAAAATCACCAATTTCTTTAGGGTGAGTGCAGACCAAAAACAGCAACAGAGAAGCCGGGATGATGTTCAACAGTGACATGGTTTCTATAGTAAGACATACACATACAAGAACAAAGCTGGGGTCAAACAAACTGTAGATATTAGCTTATTACTAGAAGACTTAGAACCAGGAAAGGATGATGGACAAGTAACATGGTTTGCAGAAAAGAATTACCAGTTTTGCATCAATGAACATACTATTAGAAAGGGAACAATTAGGAGCAATTCTTGTGTGCGTATTGGTTACCTAGAGAACAATATGTGTAAATCGTGTGCTGCAATTCCGAAGCTTTGCTCCTTCAGAAGAAGAATCTTACTTCGCACACAAAATACTGCAGATGGAAAACGAGACACAACACACATTAATATTCAGCACTTGAATAGGACAGAATTAATGGACAAGGTGGAGAAGCAGAAACATACAATTGACAGCAAGGATTCACAACTGTTTTTTGCGACAAGCAAGAACCTTCGTTTGAAACTTAGGATAGCATCACTGAAGGAGAAGCTGATAGAATATTCCCGTAGAGGTTCGATCAAATCAATCTGCCACAAGCTTAATGAAGCTGGAAAGCAAGGCAAACTTAATGACAAAGATGTGCTAATGGGTCTACTACAGTCAGTCAGTGCAAATTTGCATGTTGAGAAGAAGGGAAGACGGTATAAAGCTTCACTGCAGATGTTCTATGAGGTCATCCTTATGCTGGGGGGGCCACGTTTGGCTAACTTTGTGGCCCTCAACTTATTCGGTCCAGAGATTCATTCTGTGTACAGATGGCGCAAAGCCAATACATCTATAATAGAACCTGGCATAGCACACAATAACTTTGTTGTCATTAGTGATGTCTACCAACGCTGTCGCGAGAGGAAGCAGCTACCACGAGTTCCAGTGTTACTAGCCGAAGACGAAACGTCCATAATAAATTCCATAGAATATTGTGCGGCTAGGGATGTCTTACAAGGGTTTTGTGGAGTAGAAGGTGCAAACCATGAATGTACAGAACAGTGCCAACCTGTGGTAGGAACTGGTGAAGATGGATACAAAAAACATAACAGCAGCTTTCAAAAACCATAAAATTGGTACCTACGCCAGAGCTATCATCATAAATCCGCTGCACCCAGACATCCCAAAGATACCAATCCTTGTCCACCCAACCTGTAACCGCTTTAATTCAGAATTTGTCAGAAAGCAATGGGATAGCCTCCAAGAGATGTATAACACCCACCTTCAGCCTGTACACCCACCTTCAGCCTGTACTGGGGCCCTCCTCGGCCATGCTTCCGATGGGGATGCAAGGAGGCGACGACTCATGGTTGGAGATGCAGCTGGCACCACTGGAGACCGCTTTCAACCCATTCCAAGAGAAGACGGCTTTATCTTCACAGCGTCGAAACATGCCAACACTGGATCAGATATGGACACACGCACCCCTGCATACACCATTACCGGCCTTCACGACCAAGATTACATTCATAATCACAAAAAACTAATAAACCACCTTCATCACACAGCACGCACGATAAGAATAGGGCCTCACCTTGTGCACAGCAATTATATAATCCGTGTACATGACCTGTTTGACTTCAAAGACCATGGTCTTTCAAAGGAAGATATTCTTCGAAATGATCGACAGAATTGGGCCTCTGCACAACGCACCACATTCCAGAAGGTGTTGGATCGTCTGGATGACATCGTATCTGGAAATGTCCCAGGAAGAGCACCTGATGAGAGCGCAAAAGGCACCAAGATATATCTTCAGATTGTATGGTACTACATGGAGATCTTTTGCAGTGGGAAAGCCAGTTTAAAAGAAAGAATTATGTATGCTGGATGTGTGGTACAGTTCTTGGGATTATGGCGCAACTGGATCTGTGACACCGCTGGATTAACCCTTGACAAGAATTTCGTTTCACGAGAAACATACCTAGACACGCTACTTTCGGCTCATTTTGCAGTAAGTTTGATTTGCTACATGGCAGACCAGTTTCCTGAAGTTCCATGCTCCCTGTCTCTTACTGGTACAGATTCAGCTGAAAACTTCTTTTCGAAGAACGGGCAATGGATCGGCAATAGGCATAACTATACGTATGGCAGACTTGAGCGGAATCTCAGCCATATGGTGAGACTTGAGGAAATTAGAGTCCACACAGAAGCTCCCTATTTCCCCAAACCACACCCCAAAGCAGAGCTCATCTGGGCAAAACAATACACAGATGGCTGGCAGCCAGCAAATCTGGCTGACTATCCATCTCAGGCAGAAAGCAGGGATGCGTGGAATGAAGGAAGGGCGCTAGGTGTCAGATTGGCTCAAGAAGGGGGGATTCTGCCTGTGGGTAACCATGGTAACACCGATGACATGACCAGGTGGTTGAAGCCACCATTTGAGCACAGTAAGCAGCCATTCGGTAACCTGCAGCAGTTGGCAGTTGACACTTTAGACAATGATGAAGGCCCTGATGAAGCCCAGGATGAAGCCGAGGATGAAGCAAGCCCTGATAGTGGTGAGTCTGTTTGCGTACATGCGGGCGTACATGTCCGTATTACAAAATAATAATAATAATAATAAAATTATTAAAAACCCTGTATGCAAGACATGTGTATAATTACAATGCATGCCATTTTCAAATGGCATGGGCTCGTGTTTACGGAATATGTCTTGGCCTTAACTCAACAGTACACTGCTCTAAACCTGGGTTAACACTAACAGTGACTCAGAATAAATGTCAAAAGAAGGTGTCAAAATATCTCCGGCAAAAATGTGTTTACCAATATTGCGTTATACCCGGCGTTATCAAGGCAGTAAAATAATTATGTTTGCAATATTAGAATGCAAATTGTAAATACAGTCCCCTCTTATGTTTTTAGTTACATTCATTTTGTTCTTCTTAATAGACTGAAAATTAAATTTAGTTACCATTAACTTTTCAGGCACCAATAAAGAGACAGAACCACATCAGACCGAAGAACCACAAGACCTCAATGAGCAGCTGCCAGATGAACTATTGGACACCTTGATGACAGAAAGGTGATTATATCAAATTTAATTCCGATAATGGTGACGATGAACTTGATTGGTAGCAACATTTAGTTCATCTAAAGCTTGTTATATAAGCAAGGATATTTCGGGCGTAACATTTTATGATTTTATTCCTTTTTCTACTTTTCAATGATTTGCAGTTCAACTCAGACAGCTAATCATTCCAAGTATGCAGCCACTGTTACTTATCCGGGTTCTGGAACCAAGATCTACAAGTCAACGCTGGTATCGCTGCTAAATGATGACCCGAAACTCTCAAAGGATAGGTATGCATAAATATGTTAATTTTATTAATATTAAACTATTTATTAAACATGTTAATTAAATGTTGTGTTCTAATTTGAGCATATTTCAATAGATCTGTACTACCACCCACCTTGTTTGATTTGATACTAGTCTATGCATTTATAACGACATAAATGTAAAGATGCATGCTTTCTCATGACTCTTCCTCAATCACATTATTCTCTATAAAACAAGTTTCATTTGACCGATGTTCAGAACTGCATCTAATTCTCCATAGTAGGTCATAATGCAGTGTGTATTAAATAGATTCTAGCCTTGATTCTAGCCCGGATTCTAGCCCCATTATAGCTTTCTGAAATATAATTGTTTTGTTTAAAGACTGTAACGTACGGAATCAAAAACAATGCTGCTATAATATTCTAATAATAGAGTGGGCCTATAGTTTTTACAAGTAATCCCATGCAGGAAGTAATATTTCTCTTTAACATTTTTTGTAGATTAGAGCGGGTAAAGCAAAAACAGGAATACAGCGGCCCATCAAATCTGACTTCAGGTGACCCCAAAGCAACGGTGTGTCTGTTTGAGGAATATGCTGTAAGGGAGGAGAGTTCACTTGTCATCGGAGAAGTGCTGCGCATGAGGCACTGTGGGAAGGATTACAGGTATCCCGTAACATATGGTGACAGCAGGAGAAAGGATATCTGTGTACTTATGTCTAAGTATTCCGAGGAAAAAGACTTTCGATACAGAAAGGGTACAGACACTGTACAAGTTAAGTTCACAGATATCCTGTCGCATGTAAATCTTCGCATTGAGGATCCTTCCCACGGGCCTTCGGACTTATTGTTGATGGATGGACTTGAATATCGGGAAATAACGGAACAGGTTGAACGACTTAACCAACCATCAACTTTAAGACGGGGCCCAAGTTCTGGTGGCACATCTCAGAGACGGACGCAGCATGAAGCTGATGATGGCAGACGAGTTATAGAAGTTGTCCCGACGTCTGTTTCAACATGTTCAGATATGGAAGAACCAACAACAAGACGCTCTTCGCGAAAACGGAGACTTGTTGTTCATGAATATGATTAAAATTAATTTTTTAAATCAGTCTCACTTCAAGGAACAATCGAGAACTAATTTGACATTTGTTTTACGAAACATAAGCATTCTATGTAGCTCAGGTGCTTATATGTGGTATGCACCTAAAACTTTCTTGTGAACAATTATGAAGAATGCATTTGTTCTTATTTTTTGCGAGTACTATTTCAATTCAGTAATGCTAAACCACATTAAGGATGTGTTAATTTGCTTATAGTCCAATGGTCCATGGCATTAGGATTTTACTCACAATAAAAGGGAAATGTACAAGTTACTTTAACCCCGAGACTTTTTAGCACTATCTGAACGATTTGCACATGAAAATTTAAAACGTGTTCATGTTCTGTTCAGTCATACTTTAGCTGTCCACAAGCTGTGCATGCATTATGCATCAAAGGTCAAGAGTTCTTCCAACAAGGACTCCGGCAAGGACCATGTCAAATCTCTCATTTTATAATATTTTTGGGACATGCATGTTGTTAGTTTAGATAGCCAGAAATAAAGGCAAAACTGCTGTATATGGTTAAGCAGGAACTATTTTTATGTAGGACTTATTATAAACATTTATTGTTATCCACCCTATAATCTTTGTGTTAAAAACGATAAAAAAAAATTACATTGTTTCTTATTTTATTGTGAGTACTATTGCAATGCAGTTAATGACGAGCCAATGCTAAACCACATTTAGTGACGTGTTGCTTCTGATGGTCCATGGTATTAGCATTTTACTCACAATAAAATGGAAATGTGTAAATTAACATTATTAAATATCTGAGTATTAAACATGTTAAATGAAAGAGTTTGTTAAAACATGTGTTTTTAAGGCAGACACCAGTCAGACTCAGTGAATCTTTGGACATTCAATTTATTATTTTTTCTTATTTTATTGCAAGTACTATGCAATGCAGTTAATGACGAGCCAATGCTAAACCACATTTAGTGACGTGTTGCTTCTGATGGTCCATGGTATTAGCATTTTACTTGCAATAAAATGGAAATGTGTAAATTACTTTAACATTATTAAATATCTGAGTATTAATGAAAGAGTCTGTTAAAACATGTGCCATAAGGGAGACACAAGTCAGACTTTAGTGACATTCAAAGACTCTTCATAGCTTTTCTTTTGTCCACAATATATGCATATTTTGTTTTATTATTGTTGCCTATCTCTATAGATATCATGTTAAGTTTAATGGGCTTTTAATAATATGCTTCAGTGTTAGAATGGCTGTTTAATTCATCATTTTGAGTATGAAATGCTGAATGAATGCACATGTCTTTTTTTCAAATTTTCCTACATGCAGTCCCATGCAGTACAAGAGTAGTGATCATACTAATTGCGTGTACAACTGCTATTATTGCACTGGTTTGTAAGCAGTCTTTCTGACACTTATCATGCATGTTGGAATCAAATTCATAGTTTTTACCTTTTCTTGGTGTTAGGATTTTGAGTTACTTAAGTAGTGTATAAAAATTAACTGGTGACAAATTATCAGATCTGACTATCTTAACTCACAAAATTTACTAGCTGTTTTGTCATGTTGTGTTGCAACTTTCATTCTGTATTGTTAAATTTGGAATATACCATCCAAGAATATCAGTCAACCGCTTCCACAAAATCTGTGAATGTGCCTTTTAGCTTGAGCTTCTGGCAATAACTTCATGTGGTAGAATAATAAGAGACATCACTGACTTTAAGATATTAGCATGCAATGTGGTATATAGACATAAGACAGGTGTGCCTTATGCAGGATCTTATGTATTGCTAGTAGCCTGTGGTGAATAAATGCATTTCATATTACCAGTAAATTGTTTTTATATTGTTTATCATTGTAATCCCATTGTTGAATTAGTAAATGATTCAGCAGTAATCATAGTTAGATTCTTCTATGAAAGCATAAAGTTTCTTATCAGGAACATTCATGTACTTTTGAAGGTAGCTCTAATAGACCCTGGTTCTGTATAATCTAAGCTCTTGAAGAGTAGGCTTTTTCAGTTTGCAGCTCCGAAAGACCCCTTTTCCCGGTACAACGTCAGCTCCCAAAGGTCCACCCCTCAAAACTCGGGGGAGCATACCCACCAAAATTGATGATGTGCCCCCGGGTCGGTGACATTGTGGGTTGAACATTAAAATAAACTTTGCTATCCAATTCCTTGAGTCTACTTTTTTTATTTTAAAATGTTTTCATTTCATTTGAAAAATAGATCAATCTGCAAATCTTTCACTTGCATGTTTAGGCGTACTCTTAATTCTACATAACGCTATTAGCTACGTTTGTGTGATATGGCCTATATCGGGCTGTACATCCCCAATACTTAACACCTTGTTTCTTCCAGGGGCTACGATAAGGATGGTCAAGAAACTTTTCGAAAGCAGTATGGTTGATTGAAAGAGCTTCGGGCAATGGTACCATAAAAAAAACACCTACGTACCAATGGTTGGTTTGACAGCGACGACGGTAACTGAGTACACAGCGACATCGCCTGGTTAATAATTATATTGTACAAGTAAACTAAATCAATACCCGGTATCAATATACGTGTATCTGCTATGCGCGATTTGACATTCAGACGAGTTTGAAGACAATTCAAAACAAATGTTCTCATTTCATGTTAAAATGTGTATAGTCTATGAATTCATAATTATGATTGCATTTTTTGTATATCTTATATTGTATCACTTTTGTGTACTATTATTATATTATGTTTTGTATTGACTGAGGGCCTGCTTGGAAAGCAGGGCTGGTCACTGAAGTTGTCACCCTCAATAAAGAAAGAATAAACTAAATTGTATAGCCAGAGAGTAGGCGTCGATCGCACAACTTCATGAATACTGATTGGCAACATTTTCCAATATGTCAGCGTTCTAATCAGACACAATATAACAATAAATCCTGCAGTACATTGGGTATAGTTACTAATAACTGACGGTCTGTAGAAGAAACATAAACAAGTGTTAAGAATAATAACCAAGGTCAAAGTCAAGTCATTCGTGAACTCTATTGTTGCAACCTAGTCAGCAGTGAAAAAGTTTTTGCTATCCATGTGATATAATCTGTATCCATAGCCCGGATCCATAGGTTATGTGATATCTCGTTGAGTCACCACTACGTTTAATTGAAAAATAACGGACCCTATTAGAGTTTAGACGTATTCAGGTTAAAAGTATTTAAAATCTATGATACATGGTACAACCAAACGTACCAAATGAAGACCATCAATCATGAAGCTGTATTGTATTAAAGGTCTTTGGTATATTAAGGGAAGACTCTCAGACTCTCACTTTATATAACCAAACTGTAAGTATTATCAGTTCATACCGTAAGAAATACTACAGGATCGATGCAGGTACCGGACGAGACCTGCAAGTTTTAGAAACTTGTAAGACTGGATACTGGACAGACAAACTAGAAGAATCAAAGGTATGTTTTTTGCAGATATAAACCTGTTGACGGAATATCATGATTGAATATCATGATTGAATTCAAGCCTTCTAAATTTAAAATCACGATTAATAATTCCATGGTGAAACATAGAATACGACATTGTAAAACAGCTTGCAAAAGGAATAATTACAAGCTTTAAAAGCCCATTCAGTGATTTGCTCATTCGGACAATCGTAAAAATCATCAAAATTCAGATTTTGGTACCTTTGTCATTGTCATAGATGTGCTAACATTAGACAAAATTAGACATCTACATAAATCTATAATTTATATACTGGCATATGAATTAGTTACATGTATTTGAATGGGGCTTCGATTTCGATAATACTGCTGTATTCTTCGATTTTTGTCAATTTTTTCATTTTTTTAACTTATACACAATTATAACTTTTTACCCTTTCGCTGGGATCATTGAATGGGGCTTTAACATAAATTGCGTCTCACCATGGGTGGTTTAGAAGTAATTGGATTCCTTGCCCCTATAATATACATAACTTTTGTTACCAGTGTGTTATTGTTTTTTGAGAAAAATACAAAAATTGTCACAAATTTATCAAGAGGTGTAGTACCACCTTTAATCTTGGCTACAAAATAAAAGTTATATGATAAATATGTGATTTTTGGTTGTTTAGATGTATTGGTTCAAGCGAATACAGATTCGGAAACGGTTAAAAACTGAAGCCAAACGTTTTGTAAGCATCATAATGTATCTTGGGATAATCCACATAAAAATGTTTCTATGTGGTTGTCCAACTGCTTACTTAGGAAATAAATTTTGTTCCTAGTGCCCTGACATTGGAACTTCAAAACAAAATAAAACATGTTTTATAGGACAAGAAAACATCAAAGGGTTCAATAGACACAAAAATGTTAGTGAAATTTGCCATATTTCGACTAGACCACGTTTAAGGGTAATTCGTAATTACGGCCTTGTTTAAGCAATGAATTGCACCTTGAGGTAGAAATAAGATGAACAGTTTGTTTATAACCCTGTATATACTTACAAAATACAAAAACTGTGCATATGACTTATAACATTTGCTGAGGAGAACGCCCTCAAAAAATTTTAAATTCTGGTTTTTACACGATTGTAATGTACTTTTTAGTAAACAAAGATTCTCTGCAAAAATCAAGACTTTAGGTGCTGAAGTTTTGCCAAAATCGGAGATTTTGAATGTACCGCCGGAACCGTCGTTTTATTATTACGATAGAAATATTAGTCGAACGCGTATGCGATGTCAACACCCCCCCTACTACGTACACGGCGTGCGGGACACACACACACACACCCCTCCCCACACAACCACACACACACCCCCACCAGCCAGAGGATCGTACCATATTACAACCGCCGGAGTAACATGCATTGACGCTAGTAGTAAATTCAAATTTTCTTTGCTTTACCTCACTTGTTCGGCTCAAAATTAAAAGGGACATATCTGACAGTAAATGCTTACATTTTATTGAAAATGAATACTAATCTAATTTTAAAGAAATGTTATAATATGGCTTTAATTTATTGATCTTAACTTCTGGACCAATTATTACGACATGAATCAACAAGTGCTCACCCGATCGAAGTCAACGACCTATGGGAGAGGGCCAAAGTGAAGGCTATTTTGAACATAATATGCAAAAGACACGATACAAAGTTAAACTGTACTTTCTGCAAAGTGCAAGCATTAAATATTGATTAAATTATTTGAACAAAAATATAGCAATTTAAGGTGGTACTACACCCCTTGATAAATTTGTGACTATTTTTGCATTTTTCTCAAAAACAAATAAAACACTGGTAACAAAGGTTATGTATATTATAGGGGCAAGGAATCCAGTTACTACACTGGAATTTTCAGTGACTAAAGACAAGTAGTTATTGATTTATTGATCAAATATTGGTTTTCACTCATTTTTGACTGTAACCCCACAACTAGTACTGTTGTCTGTGCTGAAATATAATTTTCAGTGCAGTAGTTGGAGTCCTTGCCCCTATAATATACATATCTTACTTGTCACCAATGCGCTATATTGTTTGAGAAAAATACAAAAATAGGCACAAAATTGGCCAGGGGTGTAGTACCTATAATCATTTTCAGAACTAAATCTGTAATGATTTGCATATAGATGTGGGCAATCTTTTTAATCAAAATTAGCCTTTCTTCTCAGACTGTTTCCGACGTACCAAATCTGTATTCGCTTTAACCAACACGTCTTAACAACCAAATACCACCATTTTAATCAAAACACTTTTATTTTGTAGCCAAGACATAAAATAACAGAGATGTGACGATGGAGGGTGAACTTTTTGAATGACCCTCATATATTAGATTTTGAGGGATTTCTATGAACAGTGATGAAGAGTTGGAAGTCCCTCACTACCAATCGAATTTGGATGGGCGAGCGAAAGCGATCGCTCGCCTTAAACGAAAATGCCTGGCTAAACACTTGTCCGCATTTTATTACAGATTCACAATGGGATTAACTAAAAGGAAGTTACTAATCGTCATCAGCATCGTTGGAACCTTGACCTTGACCTTGCTTGTCCTAATTTGTCAAAGAGACACCACAGAAATAGGTCAGTGTATAATTATGCAAGGAATGATAGTAACAATGATTACAGCCCAATATAGGCCATATCCAGAGTGGGCCATATCACATAAACGTTATGCAAAATTAAGAGTATGCCAATACATGCAAGTGAATGATTTGCAGATTGGTCTCTTTTTTAAAAGGAAATGAAAACATTTTAAAATAAAAAACGTAGATTCAAGGAATCGGATAGCATTTTATTAAACACACAATGCAAAAGAAGTCACTGAGGCCATGAACATAATTGTAATGATTTTAAGGGGCTGTGCAATAATTATGATCCCGGGGGGGATAAATTTCCAAACGTCCCCCTCGGTCCCCCTGGCAAAAATTTGTAAACCTTAAATTGTCCATAAATACAGGGCGTTAAAAAAGACCGAGCCCTCATTGGGCCTCTTTTTCTCCTATTTTAGACAAGTTGATCAAATACATTTTGGTATGTTAAGAAACCGTTAATCGTCAGCTTTAATAAACCAAAAAAAATTCAATCGGTTCACAACTTTTGAAGATAAAATCTTTTTACAAAATTGTACCCATTTTTGGGGCGCCCACCTTAAGCGCACCTTATTGGCATGACTTTGTGAAAAGCTTCTAATTTCACTCTTGCTAGATTAACTTCGCAATTGTTTTACTAAAATTATGCCCAGCTTAGAAATAAAACCACAATTTGCTTGGATTTTATTTTATTATTGTTTTCTGATATGCACGGGATAAAATCTTGTGCGTATATTCTTTGTTTAAAATACAAAATTAATGGACTTATAAAAACACCAAATAAACCGTGACCTTTGTACCGGGCTTAAACCAGTTTACCGCCTCTTAGAACCCGATAGACGGTGAACAACACTATGGACCACAATAGCCTAATCTCAATGGCATAGTCCAATAACCTCAAATAAACAATCATAGTGCAAAATTTGACCTAACTTGCAGAGTATGAGTTTGTGTACCCAAAGTTTCAAAGTCATTCAATGAATGTACAAATATATGTTTAATACGCTGCAGCATGGTACAGTGTATGAATAGGCATTTTATCAAGATCAAGATAGTGATAGTGACATAACAATTAACATGCTTATCTTACCAAGGTCTTATCTATCTGCATAGTGTAATTGAAAATTATGGTGTATTATTGTTTTAAGGATGAAACAACTGGCCAAGTTCTTTTGCATGGAAATTAGAATAAATTACTATACAAGCTGTATCAAAAAGTTTGGTACCAGCAGTTTTGATAGTTATTGAAAAGCCTGGTTCTTCCAAATGCAATATCGGGTCCCCCTTAAAATGATAAAATGATCAGACCATAAATCTTTTGTGACTGTTTATGACATTAATCAACAAATTATGCGGATCCTGGATGTGTCGAGGATGTTACGTTTATGAACAAAACGTTACGTTTGTATTTTCTACATTGTTAATCATTGCTACGTGTATGTTAACAAATGAAAGTTCTGTAAATTTTTTTTAATTCTTCACTGTTATGTATTCTTTTGGATATCATCAAATTGTAAATCTCTAGTCAGATTTTCAGTGTGTTTTAACAACTATGTATCAAACAACTATGTATCAAAGACGTTACGTTCATGTACAAAACATTAACGTTCTTATCTTGTAAACATTGTATACCTATAGCTACTTTTATGAAGAATGAATGTTCTGTAATTGTTTTTTATCCTTCATCTCTATTAGATTTTCAGTGTATTAGCAAGTAGAAGCAATATCATCACTACAATATGCCCCAAAAACAGAACTCCCCCACCCCACATAGGCCTAATCGCAAATTGACACGACAGCTTCATTCCAATTCAATTTATTTCATCCAAAACGGTCCTGTGATACACCTTCCCCAATCAAACACATTTGCATTTGATCATCTTCTACTCTTCCCTGAGTAGATCATTATAATATCAAATCTAAACACATGCCATGAAATTCACCATCACGTCCTAGCTCACATTGGGCGCCCCATTCCTTTTTAAAGGAATTTTTATTCACTCTGTCCACGGAGGAGGTTTGGCTAATTCAAAGATTGAAAAGGAGTAGGCTACAAGTTATGACTATCAAACATTCCTCAATATTTATGGAGTGGGCTTTACCATGAAAATACCAAATCACACAAAACACCAACACGTGATACACTGTGCGAACAGCATGCTGAACAGCAGCAAACAGCAGTAGCATAACGCAAAATGAGCACAGCAATGCACGTGTACCGCGTAGTGAAAATCAGATCCGACTCCTTTTAAGAGTCAGTGTCCCCAGGGGGGGTACTCAAGTTTGGTTTTGGTAGGGACGTGCCGCTGAGATTTTGGAAGTGGACCCATAAATATACCAATTTTTCAAGAAATTTGGACCCATTGATATACCAAAAGTGTTGGACTTTTGCAACAATGCACTGATTAAAGGAAGCAAGCCTGACCAGTGGTCTATCCTCAACAAAGTACCAATTCCTATTAAGTCAGGAGATCATAGTCAAGCAGGAAACTATCGAGGGATAAGCTTAAGCTCAGTTGTAGCCAAGATATTGAACAAAATGATTCTCAATAGGATCAGGCCTGAAGAAGACAAAGTGCTTAAGATCAATCACAATGGTTTCAGGGTCGGCCGAACAACAGTAAGCCACATACTGGCCCTAAGGAGGGTCGTTGAAGGAGTGAAGGCTAAAAACCTGCCTGCAATAATAACTTTCATAGACTTCAGGAAAGCCTTTGATACCATTCATAGAGGAAAGATGCTGCAAATTCTCAAAGCCTATGGAATCCCCAATCCACTTGTGGAAGGTATAGCAAGAATGTATGAAGATACCAAGGCAAAAGTAGTCTCTCCAGATGGAGAAACTGATCTGTTTGATATACTTGCTGGTGTACTGCAAGGAGACACCCTTGCCCCATACCTCTTTGTGGTGGTTTTGGACTACGCATTGAGGGAGGCAGTCGAAGGCAGAGAAGAGCAGCTTGGATTCCAGCTGGAAAAGAGAAGAAGCAGGCGAATAGGACCTGACGAATAGGACGGTCTGGTTCTATCAACCATATAAAACCTCAACAATCACCGTCATATCCCATCCATTTATTATAGAATATAATTATTGTAACATCTATTATGGTATTATGTTCAAACGTTTGTTCCCGGGGTTTGTTCCGCGCTTCTCGCTCTTTTGTGTTTGTATTGCCCGCCCAGCAAACACAAAACGTTTTCGACATCATTCGCAAAAGGTTATAAAAGGTTGTCAGAAAACGTTTAAATGTCGGGTTATATAAAGGGTATATTAAGAGTATAAAACGTTTTCATAATCTTAAAAAACATTTTTTGATAATCTACTGCTCAGTAAACAAAAATGTTTTATAGAAAACGTTTAAATGTGGGGTTATATAAAGGGTATAAAAACGTTTTAATAACATTCCAAAAACATTCTTGAAAACTTGATACAAAACATTCTAAACAGAATGTTATTTTGGGGAGTTGAAAAAATATTTTGCGAAAAATGTTTGCCCAAAATATTTTCAATAACGTTTTAACAACGTTTTCATGACCTTTATATAACCCGACATTTAAATGTTATTAAAAGGTTTTGAAAAAAACATTTTAAGAACATTTCTGTGTTTGCTGGGTTCAAATATTTTAACACAATGTTATTTAAGTATTGACACAATATTTGGCACAAATGTTTGCAAAAATAGTTTACAATAACATTTTTTTGAAAACATTAAAAAATATTGTTGTAGTGTGTTTTCATACAAAACGTTTTAAAACGTTATCATGACCTTTATATAACCCGACATTTTAATGTCATTAAAACGTTTTTACCTAAACCAAAAGCCAAAATATAACTTATTTAAAACGTTTTTAAAACGTTTTTGTGTTTGATGGGCGGATATATTTCCCAGTTTTTCTGTTATTTCCCTCTATTTCCCGGTATTTTACAGTATTACCCATGATTACTCAAGCAGTGCGCCACTGTGGTTTTCCGGGAAAGTGTCAAGTGGGAATTTTATTTTCGTCTCTTCATGCTCTTCAGGTCATGAAAAATGTATAGTTTCTAGTTTATTATATTTTCTACAAACTAAGTTCTTATCTCGCTGTCTCTCTTTGTGTCTTTGTGTCTGTTTTCTGTTTTCTGTCTTCTTGTGTCTGTGTCTGTCTCTCGTCTTGATCTTTCTCAGGATCACGCCTTCTGGGCGGATGTTTAACAGATTCATCACGAATGTTAACGGAGCAGCACGGAACAACACTGCATAAGAAATATGGCGTGCCTATAACGGGACTGGTAAGACCTTAAGGACTACATAGCAATGAGTCAAAATCAAACTTTGACCACGGAATTAACATACTGCTTGTCAGATGATTGTTGCAAATTATATATATGGCTCTTAAATGAACTTTTGTAACTAACATGACTAAGGCCTACAACAATATTATAACGATGCGGAAGACTTTATATACCAGGAAACCTTTTCTATGCACCTTGCTCCAAAAAGAGTTATAGTCTGAAATAAATTTGAAAACAGGTCTACATTTTATTCAAATTCACATCATCAAGCATTCCTCTCATATAAGAAAATCATAGTTCGGCTTATCTGCGACGTTTGGTTCTCGACCAGGTCAAAGGTCGCATTTTGGTCTACACATGGGTCAAAACTTATTATTTGCTCCGAATTTAACCATCTATGATTTAACTAAACTTTCTCAAATTGTTGTAATCTCAAAAAAGAAATTAAGAATAGTTTGTACCATCTAGAATGCATCCTCACATAGGTAACATCACAAAATACGTGGTCAATACGGTTCAATGGACATAATCTGCTGAATTCGAATTATGAAGTACGCCAAGTACCTAATACTTGAATACTGTCATTTAACATGCTTCAAATGCCGCACTAAAATATATCAAAGTATTACTTTTGGTCCTAAGGATCACATAACATATAACATTTGTGCGCTTATGACATGTAGTTACCAAGTTGCGGGTTCAACAGGTCCAAGGTGAGCATACATCATGATGATGATTTCATAATATCAGGCTGCCATCATGTTTGCCATTTGTTCGCTTTAGCACATTCTAAGTTTGTTCGAAAAGGTTCCTTTAAGGGTGTATTGTTGGTCGAAGCAGCCCAAAAATCGATTTTCATTATCTTAATCAATATATTAATTTAAAAAGAACACTTTGATGTTTTGCAATAGTTTCATTCTACAAATCATATACTTTGAAAACTTGCTTGATTTATTGTTGTTAAGGGGGAATAACACCCTGATTTTCATCAGTAGGCCTACCCGTCTTCTTTTTTTTTTTTTTTCTTGCAAATTTATGACGTACATATATATGTTCATCACCTCATGTCCTGAACTTATAAAATATATCTACATACAAAGTGATTTTAAACCATTTTAGAAAGTCATTTTAGCCCTATATATTTTTTGTTTACTGTATCCTAGTAACTCAGATCTGTGTTTCATAACAAACCATAATTTATTCTTTTCAACATGTTCAAGTAGGGTACATGAATAGAATACATTAAATCCTTTGTTATACTCTCTATAGTAAATCTAGTGGTGCATGCAAAATACCTACCATGATATAACACTGAATAAATTAAATAAACACTTATACAATGGGTGCATAGTCATTAGTCAATTTAGAGAAGAAAAGGCTATTAGGTCACCGTATGTCAGGTTATAGGTCAATTGGTTCAGGTCAAATTTAAGCATCAATTTTGAATACACATGTGAGACTCTGAGATATCATAATGAGGCATAATTTTGATATTCTGTCTTTAACTGGATATATATCGAGAAGTGCATGGTGGATATACTAATATACCTTGGGATGTAAATGGTGAGTACAATTTAGAATGCCTAGTTGAGATGGATTTCACAAATAAATATAAAATAGTTACCAAAATCACAAAAGTTAAGCTTACGGAAAACTACCCAATATGGTTGTATAGGTGACAAGAAATACAATTTTTTTCAACATTGCTGTAGTATGGTTGTGGTAACCTGTTACCTATGGCTTAATTAAGTTTTAGTGAAATAATGTCGCAAGTTAAAAATACAAAATATAGCTCAACATTGAAAATAGAAGCATTTTAACCAGTTCCTTTTTTTATTGTTGTGGAGCACCAAGTTCATGAAGTCATAAAAGAAATCAGGAACCATTTATTCCCATTTTACATATCAATTTCCCTAATGTGTTAGCAACACATATCCAAAATTTTAACGAAATCCGTTGATAGTAAGCTTTCCAAAATGAAGTGAATTTAAATCATCACTGATGTACCTCCTTTTGGCTTCTATTTTTAAAAGCATGTAAGCTACATTGATACCGATGCCACCAATAAAACGAGAAGATATGCCCCTTCATTTTGCATACCACTTTGTCCAATTTTTTTTGTAATTTCTTCACAAAATGCAAAAAAAATGCAACAAAAAAAATCAATGGGTGTAGTACCCCCTTAATGAGTTATATACGTTTTACAAAAGTGTTGTTGTTTCAGCCCTCTTTACAAAATAACTCAAGAACCACAGGACCTACAAAACTATATCTGTGATATTTGAATTCTTCTACACACTCGCTATGAAATGATCAATGCAATATTTGCAAAAGCTCACTCCCATTCGCAAGATGCTGTGAAATACCAAATCGCAACAGTTTAAAATAGTTGCTAACCTTAAGTCAGCCTTGAACTTGATGTTATCTTTTTGAATACTCGTCTTATTTTTAAGGTGTGTGCTTATGTTTGTTTCTATTTTTGCTTTCAATTTTTATTGCAATATTGAAGAACCACACCATCATTTACAATAAAGTGCCGAAATGTGGCAGCCGGACAATGGACATGTTATTACGCTGGAGATGCTCGAAGCTTGATATTAGAAATAAAAGGTGTAACATAGTATATGATTTTGATACAATTGATCTAAAGGTAAGCATTACGTCATCTATAATTTTTTTATTTGGTAACTTGGATCTTTCCCGTTCTAAGGGCGGCTTTTACAGCCTTTTTCAGGCGACCGACCCCTACCATGTTGTTTTCCACGTTTCCGGCTGTGGTCAAGACGGATGTGAATCCCAAGATGACGATCCAAAGGTGGAAAATGGAAGTTGCAACAGAGCGTCGTGAAAAACGACTTGACCGCTTCATCGATATGACCCTAACCCTAAAATTTCGGACTGACGGTGGTTCGGACTGACGGGAGACCCCACCCCCCCAGTTTACCTATGCACCAACCTAGGATTGATTGCAGATATCAGAACCGAGGATGGTCCCTATCTCTTTTCGAATAGCTCTGACACTTAAAGTTCCCTAGACCCCCCTTTTTGACCGGCCGATCAGTTCCTTTAGACTGGCGGTGGCACACCCCTACCAAAAAAATTGAGTGCCCCCGGGGTTCTTTAGTCCGAAGGTTATTTAATCCGACGGTTCTTTATTATGAAGGTTCTTTATTCCGATGGTTCTTTATTTTTAAGGTTCTATAGTCCGAATTTTAAAAACGGTTCTTTAGTCCGAATATGAAAATAGGCTCTATAGTCCGAATTTAAAAAAGGGTTCTATTGTCCAAATATGGAAATAGGCTCTATAGTCCGAATTTAAAAAAGGTTCTATAGTCCGAAATTGCACAAGGGTTCTATAGTCCGAAACGGATACCATGTTCTTTAGTCCGAATTGGTTTTATCTTGCGATGGGGGGGGGAATATCCTGGCTGGCTTTTATCATGGATGCGAGTGGGTAACATGCATGCACGCAATTGGCAGTGATGGCGGCTGGCCCTGGGATTGATTGTCCCTTTTTGTGTTCGTTTTCATTCTGTCTTTAATTGTTTTTCTTTCTTTCGTATACCTTTGACCTTTTATCGAATCATTCTTCTTTTGTTCGTCGTTTAGTTTGTCCTTTCATTCATTTGTTCATTCTTGATTTCGTTCGATATTTTTTTCATTAGCTCTTTCATAAAATCCCTTTCTCATTTTTGTTTGTTCTATATTCAAATTTCTTTTTTACATTCTTTCTTTCTTCTCCTTGTTCTTGCTGTAATGTTCATTATTTTGTTCGTTATCTTTGTATTCATTGTTCTTTCATTTGGACTTCCTTTTAGTCTTTATTCAGTTGTTTAATTTGTTCTTTCATTTATTTTATTTCATTTTGTCTTTCATTCTTTTGTTCTGTTTTTGTGTGTGAGTGTGTGTGGTTTTTGGTTTTTTTGTACTTCTTCCGGTTTCTTTATATTTTCGTTCCATTCATTATTTTTCTTTTCGTTTCTGATGGTTTAAAAATATGTCAACATTTTTGGAGCAAATATCGTATTTTTAGGATCTTTGTTTACAGTAAGTTGGGGGATATCAAGCGCGTACGCAGGATTTGTTTTTGATGACGGGGAGAGGCCCGGTGGGGGGCTAAAAGTAGCGTCATCCCGTTTACCATAAACTCTGCTATTATCTAGCTGGGCAATGTGGGCAATGTGGCTTGGGGATGATTTGGAGTGACCTCCACGTGGCATGGGTCTGGTTTTTGTTCCTGGCTGGTGGGTGGGGGAGACATGTGTGGTGGCTGGTGGGTGCATCCTTGTGATGTGGATGTACACACAATGTGTTTAAACAGTGCAATAGTATATCTTTTTATGTAATTGCCCCAATGGGTTGGAGGAGTCACACCTTTTGGTGACAGTGTCTTGATGCTTCTGACTCTTCCTGGCTAGCCCATTGGGTCTATTTTTACTTTTGTTTCCTTTTGCATGTATTGCGTAATTTTACTTTGCTTTTTGATGTATTTTTAGCCGAATTTGTAAAATAAAAAATAAATAAAAATAGCTAGAGGGCGCAGTAAATGTTAATGTTATAAAAAATTCGGACTATAGAGCCTTTTTACTGATTCTGACTAAAGAACACGGTATCCGTTTCGGATTATAGAACCCTTTTGTAATTTCGGACTATAGAACCTTTTTTTAAAAAATTCGGACTATAGAGCCTATTTTCATATTCGGACTAGAGAACCGTTTATAAAATTCGGATTAAAGAACTTCTATTAATATTCGGATTAGGGAACCTTTTTTAAAATTCGGACTATAGAACCTTCGAAATAAAGAACCGTCGGAATAAAGAACCTCTTTTTATTTTTTTTCGTACTAGAGAACCTCTTTTAAAATTCGGACTAGCGAATGCTATGAACACATGTTCGGACTAGCGAACCTTCGGACTAAAGAACCTTCGGATTATAGAAGCGTCGGATTATAGAGCAGTCCCCACCGCAGCCATTGGTGCGTCAGATTGTGAACGTCGCTACCTGAAATTAACGGGGGTAAACATTGGTAAACATCATCTTACGGGTTCCTGATGCATTCTGGGATATCCAGCTTATTTGAAGTTACGTTGGGTATTTTTCCATTTGGAAAACGTTTTGGACACTTTAAAGACTTTGCAGGCCTAACATACAGCCCTTTTTAAAGGTGTGCAGCTCTGTTTTGAAATTTGGTTCTTTAGACCAAAGTTTACCGTATTGACGAGTTGCCATGCATCAGTAGCCTCAGCAACACCAATTTGCGCCTTAACCACGGGTTAATCGTGGTATCAATGATTAACGATGGTTGCAAGTAGTCGAGTTGAACTATTGACCTTTGCCTGGCGTCCTCAACATAATTTTGTGACGAAATCATCCGTCAATGACCTACTTTCCTTGCGTCCCAGACTCATCCAAACAGCATTAGGACGAATTGGGATATACACTTAATAGGTATGGTTATACACTAGACCGACAACTTCAGGCTCAGAAGGCTATACACTAGACCGATAGCTTCAGACTTCGAAGAACGAAATTCTCTCATGGTACGGTCCATTGCAGTACCCATATTCCAAATGTACTCAGGGAAAGCAGGAAGTCTGAATTTAATCTACAGATGTTGCCAAATTATTCAGACTCCCCAAGTCAATACATCAGCAAATTGTGCCACCGCCGTGAACTGAACCCGGGTGCTCATACACCAAAGGATTAGGCCACGCTCGGACGATGATGATGATGATGATGATGATGATGATGATGATGATGATGATGATGATGATGATGATGATGATGATGATCACGATGATGTTTATGGTGATGATGATGATGATGATGATGATGATGATGATGATGATGATGATGATGATGATGATGATGACAATGATGTTTATGGTGGTGACGATGATGATGATATGATGATGATGATGGTTATAAAGTTTTTCTTTATTTTTTTATTTTACTCAGGGCAAAGAAGAATTTGCGATAAAGCGAGTGCAACAACTAGCAGCCCACACACCTGCTTTGTTTAGCGAGCACATTTTCTATTTTCCAGTTGAGAAGTAAGGAAGCAAATATATTATTATTGCCCTATCCAAAAATAAGGGGTAATAATTTTTTACACCAAAATATAGGTGGGCTATAAAAATATTAAGGGCTGGTGACTCAAAATTTTGGCACGCTGCGCTCGCATTCTTTTGTTTAACTTACAGTCAAAATATGCGCACAATCTTCAGTTATATAATCAGGCCTTGCCGCTTGAGGCGAGCGATCGCTCTCACTCGCCACGGCTCGCCCAAACTCAATTTCTAGTGAGCGATTTTCCACTCGCCATAGACACTAAATGTCGCTCGCTCAAATCACTCCAAAATTGAATCCAATTTACATTCAAGAAAATAACATCCTTTAGCCTTTCTCTTCTTTGTTTACATCTCCTTTCCTCTTCGGTTTGCAAACCTATATTAATGAATTAAAATAAGTACATACCACTTTATTTTGAAGCTCCTCTTTCATTTTTCAAATTATTACAAGTACATTTCGGCCCCAGCGAACCTTTTATTACTCACTGGCGATGTTTTCTTTAGCACGTGCGGTTTATGCAGACCCCTTTCTTAAGGGCTCTGGTATGAACGTTTCGACAGTATATTTTTGTGGGACATGAGAGCACATCAGACATATCGAATTGGATTCTCAATACGAGGAATGTCCTTATTATATCAAATAATTTTATGACAAATTATTAATATTTGATATATTTTTAATTTGTGATATTTAACAGTTGTCGAAGTAAACTTTCTAGGTCTTTTGGGGGAAAATCCATATCTTCAATCAAAGTCAAAATTTTCAATTGATCGTCGGCATTTCATTCCAGCTACATACACTTCAAGTACATATCATTAGATTTATAAAATTTCAAAAATATAGGCCCTACAGTTTTAATCATTTGCCATAAAATATCGCGAATTAAAAAAAAAATTATATCAGATATCTGATGTGCTCTCATGTCCCACAAAAAATAATGTATGATTTATAGACAATGGGCAATAACAATGCATGTTTACAAGTGGCAGCAGTGTCCTACGTAATCTGTGGCATTTTGAAGGTATTTCATTTCATACCTGAAGTGAGTCTTTAATTTTAATGACCTTTGACCCCACATGAAAAATGCCACATATACAATGGGTAACAACAATTCACGTGTGAATGTACTGTCACTGTGCTATGTTTTTCTTAGCTACGAGGGGCGGTCAAAAAGTTCGTAGAACTCGGTATGCTACTTTGTCGCACGGTATTGAGTTTGGTCTCATTTGAAAGCTTGTTCCTTCAAACCATTACTGTGAAGATATTCGATTTTTGCATCACTGTATATGGACAGGACACTCTTCAGAGGAAGCCTGCCACCGTGAATTCACAGGTACTACCAGAAATGAATACAGGGTCATCATGCAAATTCCTCCAGACGGTGGTGAAAACTCAAATGAAATTTAACAATGAACAGTTGCTGTTAATGGTAATGAAGTCCTAGATATTCAACAGCAACGAATTGGTTCTTAGAGTTCAAGAATGGAATGAGCGTCCTTGAAGATCATCCAAGGTCCAAAAGACTTGCTGACGTCACCATTAATGATATACGGGCTGGTACAGTGACATTGGTAATAAATAAAGAACCAAACAAGAAAGATGAGATAGTCACAAAGTATAACAACTCTGATGAAAGTATTTAAAATAAAATCAATAAACATTTGGGCATTCCAGGGTGTCTTCTAGATGGAGGACCGTGAATCTTCATGCAAAAAATGATGCCAGTTGAGTTAATCGGCTCCACACCTGCTATACACCTAGAATGAGGACCGACACAATTTTCATATGTATTTAGCTAAAGGTGATAAGACATACAATAATCACTGGAATTATGAGTCCATTCAGTGGAAGCACCTGGATCTCCCACCCCTAAGAAGATCATCACTCGGTCACATAGGTCAAGGTCTTCATCGCTACTTTCTGAGATTCAGGGAGAGTCTTGATGACAGATCATTTGCCAAATGAAAGTATAATAATAGGCACATATCATACAATTTTGATAACCAAACTGAGGCAAGCCATCAAGTGAAGAAGGTTGATGGTAGGAATGGGTCTGTTCTCGGATTGCGTCCTGTGCATTATTCTCAGTTTGTCAAGCTGCCATTCACGACAGTCAGATAACTAAAACAACCATATTGTGGTCTAGGCTTGGCCCCTAGTTAGCGAAACATATTTTAGAATTTTAAGTCCTACCTTCATAATATCAGGTTTGATGGTGATCAATGCTGGTGAGCCTTCACTGAAGAATGGCTCATGGGGCAATCGGAAGACTTCCATTTAGATGACATAGAATGTTTCAAGGAAAATTGAGATGGGTGCATTAAGGTATGCAATGACCATGTTCAAAAGTGAGATCGAAATAATTTGGCTAGTACTCTTTCAAGTGCCTTGTTCTACGAACTTATTGACCGCCCTCGTAATACAAATTTGTGGGAGAAGTAGCATTTTGAAGGTATTCGGTTCTACACCGGAATTAACCCCTTAATGATCTTTGACCCCAAATCTTTGTATGATTTATAGGCACTGGGTTATAGCAATGTATGTCTCCAAGTGGCGTCACTGTTCTACGTTATTTGTGGGAGAAGTAACATTTTGAGTTGAAATCACAACAGTATTCGCCAAAATGCAAGTGTTTCTAGAAAACCTTTAGAATAAAATTGATTTTAATGTTAATTTATTGCACATGCTAAGGAAGCCTGGTCGCCTTTTTGAAATAGCCAAGTGGAAAGGTTTTCAATGAAATATTGTTGTGTATAAAAGAATATGAATATTAACTGTATATCATATATAACAATTCGCGATACCAAATCGTGGTACAGTTGATGTGGTTTAGAAGACAGAGTATTTAATTTTAATTTTATACTCTTTTAAGTAAAATTTGCCGTTCGTTCTGCGTAAACGGGGTCCGTAAAGTTAGGTCCACAAAATCACAACCTGAGGAACCTATTTGACTGGTAAATATAAAATATGATCTTCATATATGGCGTTGTCTTTTTTAAAGACAGTTTTTGTTTCAGTTAACATGGTAAATCTGTAAACATAACACTAGCATATCGAGCTAATCTCGTTGGAGGGTTACACATAATTATATTTTCATTGTAAATGTTTTTCCATTGGCGGATTAACCCTGAATTTATACTTAATTTGTAGGTGTAGGCATATACTTTGTCTTGGGTCCAATCTCTAGCATGGAACGTTTGCTATCATCTTTATAAATATAATTATTGTTTGTACTATATAGATTTGGGGTCTATTGTGTCTCATATTTGAAAGAAGCAATGTTTAATTGCAACATTTTTAAACCACAAACCAAAATTGGGTGCTATGAAGTACAAGATTGGGCTACTAGTATACATTTTGCCAAGTTGGCAATAGGAATTTGCTTCATTTTGCATATTTATGACTTTCTTTATTATACTAAAAAACGGATTTTATTATAAGAAAGTTATCTAGTGCACAGTCTCCTTCACAGCCGGTTTCTGTCGTGTATGTTTGCATGCAGACTGGATCTTGGGCAAAGTATCCGTTTTTGACTATAACAATATAAATATAGCAATTTCCCAATGTTGGCACACTACAGCTAGCTACTGCTAATATGACTAATTGAATCTGCTGGAGATAAACGCTTATTTTGTAAACAGATAATACTCTGTGTTCATTTATGGATGGAAACTACAGAAGATGCTATTAATGAAATAATTGATATATCAAACATGCATTTTGTTTCGTCAACGATGAAAATCCGTTCACAAATACAGTTTTAGGACCTATTCTTTTTGATAATTGCTCTATGAAAAAGGAAATAAAATTGTACCTTGCTCATGCGCGTATTTTTTGGGGGGCTTTGGGGCGCGAGCCAAAACGAAGGTGCGGCGGAAGAAGAAGAGGCGGCAAAAAGAGGGGCGGCGGAAGAAGAAGGGGCGGCAAAAAAGAATCGGTAAATAAAAAAGGGCGGAAAAAATTTGAAAAAGTATAAAATTTTTGAAAAAATGGAACTATGCATCAAAATGTGTTGCTTTTAGAGCGTTAGCGCCTATAATCCTTTTTCTTTTTTTTTTTTTTTTTTTTTTTCTTTTTGCTCTTCACTTTTCAAACCATCGAAAAAACTGGGTCAACCTTTTCGGGCTGTTGAGGAAGGGGCGGCAATCTTGAATTTTCTTCAGCCCCCCGGGGTAGGAGCAGCCACGGTACGCCACTGCTTGCTGATAAGCTGTCATCAAGGGCTAATCCTTCAGGCAATGAGCAATTCAGGACCAAGTGACCAAGCTATAGTGCACAGGCCTTACCAAGATGTGTGGGGTGGAAGTGTAACTAGTCAAGGGGGGGGGATAAATACCAGTAATTGGGGTAAATTTAGTGGCTTTGGTTTTATTACCTTTTGGTAGAGCAGCTGGATAGTTAGTCCTAGCAATATAATCAATACATTCAAATTAAATTAAGAGATCAGTCTTTTTTTATTATAATGTGCTTGTAACTATCAGTATAAGTATACATTGCGAATAAATATATTTTAAATAAAATGCCATGCTTTTGAACAGTGTTGAAGGAACCATATTATTTCAGTTTTTGCTATTTAATTAAAAAACTGTTTTTTACTAAATATTGGTAAATATTAAGTTTGGAGTTATGAATGATAAAGTTGACACGAAGTTGAAGGAGTTATGGGTGTAAGGGCGAAAATGTTGAAGGTCAAGTCAAGGTCATCCGAGGTGAATTGGGTATAGATTGTCAGATTGTGGATCATAATTCGGTGTCAAAATGGTTAAAGGTCATTGAGGTCGACAAAGTATAATGTTGTTGGATTGTCAGAATGATATTGCAGATGATATGAAGAAGCTACCATGTACAGAACCATGCCATGAACGGAGGTAGAACTCCCTCGTTCTGACCTCGTAAATCGGAACTTGGCATCCATATTTTTCGACTTGACCAAATTTTTCACAATAAAACTATTATTTCATCTACAGGTCAAATAATCCAATTTACATAAATATGATAAGAGATCCGATTGAGTTCCTCGTTTCCGGCTACTACTTTCGACAGCATGGAGACCGACTGGCGGGACCAAGAAATGTGGAGCGATCAAAGAAACGATTTGGATTGGATATGAAAATGAATGAGGTATGAAAACTTGAAGTCACATGTATGTCATTTTGTTCACTATTAAACGTCCAATGTCTATGATTTTGGTACTAAACAAACTAATGGATTAAGTAGAGTTATCTTCTTTCCATTAAGGGATCTAAAATGAGCGTTTATTGCGTTTCGACAGTATTTTTGTGGGACATGAGAGCACCTCAGACCTATCGAATTGCATTCTGAATACGAAGCATGTCTTTCTGATACCAAATAATTTTCATTTTTGAAAATCGCAATATAATACAAATTTTATGACAAATTATAAAAATTTGATATTTTTCAAATTTTTGATATATAACAGTCCTCGAAGTAAATTATATAAATCTAATGATTTACTCTTAAAGTGTATGTAGCAGGGAGAAAAAGCCGACGGTCAATTGAAAATTTTGACCTTTCATATTGAAGATATGGATTTTTTTCCCAAAAAGACCTATTTTTTTTTGGTGTTTTGGGAAAAAAATCCATATCTTCAATACGAAAGGTCAAAATTTTCAATTGATCGTCGGCTTTTCATCCCACCTACATACACTTTAAGTATAAATCATCAGATTTATAAAGTTTACTTCAAGTACTGGTAAATATCAAAAATATCAATTTTTAATGATTTGCCATAAAATGTGTATTAAATTGCAAATTTCAAAAAATCAAAATTATTTGATATCAGAATGACATTCTTCGTATTCAGAATGCAATTCGATATGTCTGATGTGTTCTAATGTCCCAAAATAAATACTGTCCAAACGTTCATACCCCAGCCCTTAATACCAAAAATTCACAAATATTCCCTGATTGACGTCACAATGACGTCGTAATTGACCAAAACGTCAAAATTCACTGATTTTATTTTATTCAAAATCTCGGGTCTGTAGAGTGTTGATTTTTGCAGTGTATGTTAGTTTTTTTTTATGTTAGTTTACTAAAAGTACATAACAATCGTGTAATTAACAGAATTTTGAAAAATATTTTGGGCGTCCTCCTCAGCAAATGTTATAATATGACAGTTATCATGTCCCTCTACTCTTTCTTAAATTAAAAATGGAGGAATACTTGGATTTAAGCGACCAAGGAAGGACTTGTTGAATATCTTCTTTTGAATTTAAGCCTGATGTATCAAATTTTATAAAAGAATATTCTTAGATCAAAATATGATCGAAATTAAATAATTTAATGGTTTATTTGCCATTTGTTTCCTTTTTATAGACTTTCGACCAATGCGTCTTAAAAGAACGTCAAGCCTGTGTATCGGAAGGACATTTATCTATGCTATTTCATTTTTTCTGTGGCACACATCCAAAATGCAGGTACCCTTTTAATAAAGTTTTATGTTATGTTTGTCAGTTAAGGGGCTTGGCAATAATTATGAGCCTCCTCTCCTCTCCCTCCTCTCCTCTCCTCTCCTCTCCTCTCCTCTCCGCTCCGCTCCGCTGCACTCCACTCCACTCCACTCCACTCTCCACTGAAATTCATGATTTTTATTTGTTCTTGCGAAATCATTCTAAGTATTTTAGAATTAGTATTTTTAAGTACTTTAGTAAGGCTAGAATATATATTTCCGATCATATGTTCGTGTGATTTTCCGCTAAAATCATTATTGTGCCTGTACATTTTTACATGGCCAGAATTTCAAATTCTGCGATGGTGTATGCACATTATAACGGAATATCGACATTCAATGCAAAATGTTGGTATCACTGGATAGAGGAGATCCATAGCTATTCATTGATATCAATATGTGATATTTAATATAGACAATTATAGAAAAGAGTTGCAACAACCCCCTCTTCGTAATTCGTGTTATAAAAGTGGCTCAGTAGAAGGTTGTTTATTTATTTAGTTAGTCAGTTAGGTCGGTCGGTCGGTCGGTCGGTCGGTCGGTCGGTCGGTCGGTCGGACGGTCGGTCGGTCGGTCGGTCAGTCAGTCAGTCAGTCAGTCAGTCAGTCAGTCAGTCAGTCAGTCAGTCAGTCAGTCAGTCAGTTAGTTAGTTTTAGTTTAGTTCAATACATCCCAGATCCAAAGAAATTCACGAGGTGCCACTGGAGCTGGAATAGATCAAATAAACTGCATTATATACCAACATTTCTCTATTCTGTTTATAGCACCGATCTAAAATGGTCACTAAATGAAGCCAAAAGACGCGTGGAAGAGGAATACTTAATAGTTGGACTACTAGAGGACTACGAATCTACACTCAGGCTTATGGAGAAACTAGCGCCTAGCTTGTTTAAAGGCATTGTGACCGACTATCACTCTGATGTACGAAAGAAGAGATCAGGTACGTTCAATTGTTAACAAGCGATGGATGAGTGATTGACCACTATAGTTTAAAATAAAATACTGAAGCTAATGGATTGTCTTTTCTAAGTTTATGTTGACAATATGATTGGACAAAAAACATTCGCTCGTTAGAAGCGTTGCGTTCATCAGGTGCCACTGCATTGAATAGAATTGATCACAACTACATGTAGAATAGCTTATAATTTCCTCCTAAGGTATGGTATCTATATCTGTCATGGTGACCAGATCTCCAACCTGTCATTCAGCTAGAGGCAATATATGACAGAGATGGGTCAATGAGCTACATAAAATGACCTTGTGTGGTACTTAGTTCCCTGGAAGTGAGTTTTGCCTGAAACGATTTGCGGTCAAATGTTGACAGATTTATTACCATCGATTTGGTAGAAATAGGAGATAAAATGAAACGTCAATTTTGTTAAGGCAAAGGAACCTAATGAAATTTGTGACGAATCGTTTGGGAAAAAGTTAAGGCCCTTTACCATTGCCGGAAGGAAGATAATCAACAGGTATTATAATATACCTCATATATGGATTCCTGTCATCTGATTGGTTAAAAGTGCAGTCATTGAATTAACTATGCCCGCAAAATGAACTATGGACCGGTGTATAATGTAACTTGTTCGCATGTAAATATAATAATGTAAAATTGTCCGCAATACCCGGCTACAGAACAATGTTGCTTTAGTTCTTCTATTTTTTTTTTTTTTTTTCTCCTTACACAGAGAAATATCAAACAATCTTCAAGAAGCCCTTATCGGCAGAAGTCCGCGCGATAGTTAGAGAAAAACTCGACTTGGCGTACCAATTTTATGACTTCGTGAAGACTAAGCTAGAACTGCTTAAGAAGGAATATGACATATAGCTTAATCAGGTCCCGCAATCGTCTTATTAATAAGTGATACGATGTATTCAGCACAGGCGTGTTTCGTGTATCGTGATATTCGCGGCATATTGAGACATTTACTTTTTACCACAGCTGTTTACCAGTAATATCATGGAGACAACAATGTCGTCTTTGGAATATTGCAAGTTGGAGAATTGCAACTTGAAGTTGAACTTAAAGTTTATTTGTTTTCATGTCAATTCACATCAATGTTATAGAAGATGGAAAATGCAAGATGAAGAATACATTGTAATATAAAGATAAGAGCATATGATGTAGAGCATTAGAGTGAAGAGATGTGCATGCAGCAAAGACGCAAAACGTGAAGCTTGAGGCACTCAATCTGAACAAGATGGAAATTTAACTACAAAACACACTTAAAAATACGGGGTCAATTATGCACCGACTATAATAATTTGACTCCGTTTCATTGCAAACAACCACTTTTGGGGGGTTTTTTTGGCGCCGTGCGGGGTCAAATTTGACTACAAAAGTGGTTGTTTGCAATGAAAGGGGGTCAATTTATTTTAAGTCGGTGCATATTTGACCCCGTATTTTTAAGAGTTGATTAATGTGTACAATAATGATATCATGTGGAGTTATGTGGTCAAAATAAGAATGAAAATAAATATAACTAGAGCGGTTTTCGGCTTAGCCGCGGTTCTCGGCATTCGCGGTTTGATGTATTGAAATGATAAAGTCCGTGTCACACACAAGCGAAAGTAGGAAATACCATGGGGAATGATAATGAGCACACGTTGTACGCGTTAGGGAACTGAAACGCTGAAAACGCATACGCCCTGGGAAGCTCAGTCTCACAAGTTGCATTCGTGACAAGGCCCTTATTACAACGTTGTAAAACACGTTCATTTAAAGGTGTACGGTGTATTGTTGGTCGAAGCAGCAACAAAAAATGTAGTTCACAGCATCTTGCGAATGGTAATGAGCATAGCAAAAACTCAATTCATAGCGAGCGTGTAGAAGAATTTAAATATCACAGATATACTTGTTTGTAGGTCCTGTGGTTCTTGAGTTATGTTGTAAAGAGGGCTGAAACAACAACACTTTTGTAAAACGTACATAACTCAATTAAGCAGGTTTTCAAAGTATGTGATTTGTAGAATGAACTTTTGCAAAACAAACAAAGTGTTATTTTTCAATAATATGTGATGCGATCAAGCCAAATCAGTCGGAACTCGGCAATATTGATTTTGAGATATAGCCAAATAAAGAAAGTTTTTCCTTTTGTTTCCTCTTGTTTTGGAAACTCTTAAATTGCTTAGATCTTTGGAACTGGTTGTTCAATTTCAATGGGGTTTTCTGCAAAATCCAGCTTTGTAAATGCTTTTTACTATCCTATAGGAAACTGAAAATTTATTATGGCCGAGTTCCGACTGATTTTGCTTGATCGCATCACATATATTGATTCAGGTAATGAAAATCGATTTTTGGGGGGGCTGCTTCGACCAGAGAAGATGAGAAAAGAGGAGATCGCTCGAACATAATAATCCGATTACCCACAGTTAACCTCCATTCACTTTTCTTTGTTTGGGGTACTTAAAACACCACTTGAAACTTCCTTTGTGGTAATCTGTTCATCCGCCACACGCTCGTCTGATTTGGTAGTTCTCTCTAGTGGAGAAAATATTCCACACACGGAAGTACATCGTTAAAGTCCCAATTTTGCAGTCAAATCATGCTTTTTTCTTTAAAAAAAAAAATACTAACCAGGGTGACCATGATTTTTAAACGAGTGAAAAAGCATTATATATATCGCAACTCCCATTAAAAAAAATCAAAAAATTGTTAAGTTATGGAAAGTCAAGCATAATTAATTTTCCAATCAAATTAATATAAGGTCAAAGGAAAAGAAATTTAAATGATAACTATTTGAATATTTGCGGCAGTTTACGGAAACTTAAAACCAGTGTAATCAGTAATTCAAACTCGTGTCAGTTTCTCCATATACTCCCGTTTTGTGTCCAAACGTGTCCAAAATGCTATTTGGATCCAAAATGCGGGTCTTTTTCACAGGGATCTCGGGTCAAATTTAGCAGCCAGTCATGCCAAACAATACAGAAATTATATTTCGCGGTCAACTGACGTAACAAATTGATATCCGGGCATGCGTCGTTTAGAGCTAGACAGTCGTGACTCGCAAAGCCACTTATCGTATTAGTTGATCAATCGGATTAGATCATTGTTTCCATCAATAGGCGGATGCACACATTATTTATTTGATGTGGGCAGCGAGCGACCTCCTCTTTTATCATCTTCTCTGCTTCGACCAACAATACTTTAACGAATCAGATGAGCTGATGAGGCCCATGGTATCATCATAAAAATATTATATTGACTGTTTAATACATGTACATAAATTGATAATAAAATACATTTGAATTAAATCATATTTTATTTAGTGTCCAACTCATTATGAGTGTACCTGTTTATAATGTAATCTTAAAATCTAACGTGTTTTAATTATTATACCGTATCATATTTATTATTTATACCATTATATTGTTATCATGTGCCAGTGGCATAGCTGGGATTTTTTTTCAGGGGGGGGACAAGCCTGTATGGGGCGGGGGCCCAAATCCACCAAACAAAAAAAATTCCGCCCCTTCCTCAAAAAGGTTGACCCAATTTTTTTCGGTGGTTTGAAAAAGTGAAGAGCAAAAAAAAAAAAAAAGGGAATACAAGGGATAGCGACTTCATTTTGATATAATATAGTTCCATTTTTTAACAAAATTTTAACATTGTACAAATTCTATCCGCACCTTATATCGTTGGCCTATGGATTCTCTCTTTTTCTCTCTTTTCCCCTTTTTCATCTCTCTCACTCCTTTATTATTTTGCCCTGCGCTAGGGGGCGGGGGCCCAAATAGGCATTGCCAGGGGGCAATTGCCCCCTGCCCCCCCTCGTCAGCTACGCCACTGTCACGTGCCTTGTTACTGTGTGATTGTTATGTAAGATGAAAATCATAATATGTATAAGCTACTTTGAATTGAATTGAATCTTTAAAAGTAACTAGCGGGACACCCGCGCTACGCGCGGGTCCCCGCTAGGTGAGTAAATGGGAGCGTTCACTAAAACGGGAGGAATTACTGAACAGGTAGAATCATTGAAAAGGTAAATTTCATTTATCTGAGTCTGACCCTCGTTAAGCCTAAGTTTCCATTTTAGTTTCTTTCTTTCTTTTAGTTTCTTCTACATGGGCCAATTTTGTTCAATTTTTTAAAAACATTTTGCTGCTGCTAAGCTTGCAAATTTCCGTTACCATGTTTTTTATTTACTCAATCCCGTTCCCATTATTTTCTAAATCTGTCCTTTCTTACATTTCCCTGTTGACTTCATTTTTTATTTGCTGCTTAGCTTGTGATTTCCCGTTTTCATGTTATTTATTTAGTTCTGTCCTCAGTTTAATAGCTTTTTTTATTTAAATCATCTAATTTTATTAGATTTTATTATTCTTTCCTTCTTTAGCCTATTTTATTTCCCGTTTTCATTTTCTTACTGTGACTAACTATAGGCTAACCCACATATTCGTAGGCCTACCTGTTTGTCCTCATTTTGTTTTCTTTTTTAATTACAGTAGGCCTACCTCTTCATGTTGTTTGTACTTTTTAACACACATCTTTTTCCCCGTATTTATTACGCCTACGGTCGGTCGTTCACCCGTATTATCATTCATTGCGCGACTCTGCGTCGTTTACGCGCGACATGGCGTAGTGCTGCGTTACCCGCGCGCTATCGCTGCGCTACGCGAGCGGCTTGGCATTAGATACGCCCGTACGACGCGCATGGGCTAGCTTGACAACTGACTCCCTTTTTTGTTTACCCAGCATAGCAACGTACCACATTTTCACTGATTTTGAGGCCAATTCTTGACCGTTTTCAACCAAATAAAGTTTAAACACGTTCCCGTATATTCATCGATCTCCCGTATGAATTTGGCGACATTTGGATCGAAACTGACGGAGCCTTTATAGGCATACATAGATAGATACATACATACATACATACATACAACATTTCCCTATTTATAGTAAGATGATGATAAGTACCTTTAAAAGCCAAAAATATTAGTATAGAAAATCAAATTTGATGATTTTCTCAAGAACTGGTTTGTAAGGAAGTTGCTGTGCCAGTGTGGATTCCTTCCATCATTTCCTTTCTAAAAATGTAAACTTTTATGTATTTATCATCTGAACTTTTAAAGGTAGAATACAAAACATTGTCTAAAATTTTCCACTTAAGGGTGGTCTTAACCCTGCAATTATGGAAACTTTCGGGCCTCATAACTGCTAAATTGTTGGTCTAAAGAATATAAAAGTATACATTTTTAGAATAGCAATGACTTGTTAAATTCATCTGTGAGGTCAAATTTGGGTCAAAATGCTCATTTTTGGAGAAAATTTTAAAAAACGGCTTTTTTAGGCAAATTTTTTCGTTCAACGTAACAAAAAAATTGTTTGGCCAAAAATGTTTTTCATTAATTTTAAAAACTTGATAAAAAAGTATCTAGGACGCATTTTTCTTTTTTTTTTTTTATTATTATATTTTTTTTTTAATTTAGACCAACTTTGAGAAATTTGCACCCATAAAATGCTAAATTTTCAAAAAAAATCATAAAAAGCCTGATTTTCGCCCAAATTTCAAATATTTATGGTGAAGTTGGTCAAAATTCAAAGAAATAAAAAAAATGGTTCCTAAATATTTTATCTAGTTTTTAAAAATTAATAAAAACATTTTTTTGGCCCAAGATTTTTTTTCTTACGTTGAAAGAAAAAAATTGGGCCAAAAAAGAGCATTTTGGCCCTCACAGATAAATTTATTAAGTCTTTGCCATTCTAAATATACATTTATATATTTTAGACCAATAATTTAGCAGTTATGAGGCCCGAAAGTTTCCATAATTCCAGGTAAGAGCACCCTTAAAGTGGTCCTTCCTGTCCCTTAAAACATATTTACTACTACACAATAATAATTTTATTAAAAAAAATATCTTCCGGCGCCCCTTCTTTTTTGTCACCACCTGATTTTACCCCGGGGGGGCTCGCGCCCCCAAAGCCGCCCCCAATACTCGCATGGCGGCAGTTCATATTGCACTGTGGAGTGTCTTTCTATAAAAGAACATCTTTCAATTAATGGTATGAGCGGCACGCAGCGTCATCATTCCCTATATATTCGTTTCGGAAATTGCCGTGATAGTAGGGCGAATCTACTAGTTCTTCAACAAGCACGCATGGCGATTTTGTTCGAGATAGGCCGAGCGACCAAGGCTAAGTACACCCACCTGTACGATAAGATACGTTTCGTTCCCACTACGAATGCGGCGGCGTAGCCATTCATCAGTTGAAATGAGTCATTTTTACGATCTGCGCAACGGCTCATTACGTATCTTCAACGTTGCCAAGTTAAGAAAATCATTCGATTTTTGTCAGTTTTTGTTTTCAAGGCGCAGACTGAAGTTCCAAGCGCAGACAGCTGCTTGCCATATTTTTTTCAACACATATATTCAACTGCATGTCAATCAATAGGTTGTTACAAACACCAAAAATGACAAAATATAAGGTTGGTCTTAACTCTGGAATTAATGAAACTATTGGGCCTCATACAATGTAACTTCTTAATTGGGGTAAAAAATGTTGTTTATTTTTAAAACTAGATATAAATATTGAGGATTTTTTACCAATTATACTCATGCTCTTTCCTAAAGTTGTACAGTATATCCTGTAGATACAGTGCAAGCGGTCACGCCATCGCCATCACGCCGTTCTCTGGCAGTGTCAGCACGTGCACGTTATTTTTCGCTCCTCATCTCGCTTGCCTAAATCCCCGGATTTCGGCAAGCCGTCTGTTTGGCATCCCGTGGTTTCGGCACAGCATCGGAGCCAAGTAACATTCTGTCTGATTAGTACAGATTGGTGTTTTATATTACTTGAGAACATAAATACAAACACATAGACGAATATGACGCCGTGATGGAAGGTCAGGTGGGATCTGCGATTAATAGACTGGGTGACAAGATAAATACTCATCACATCATGGTGAATGGGGATTTCAATCTTCCAAACATAAAATGGGCTAACAACTCCACATTTTACAAAAGTGGCTACAGTAAAATTGCTGCAGATAAATTGGTCATGTTTTCGGAGGATCATGGCTTCGCTCAACTGGTTACTGAACCAACTCGCATCAAGGGGAAGCGAAAACATTTTGGACTTAGTTTTTACTAATAACGCCCCATCAGTGTACAAAACAATAGTGGTCGATGGTGTGGCTGATCATTTCAACGTACTGGTGAAGTGAATGTAACTCCAACTAGAAAAAGGAAAGTGAAAAGGAAAGTTCTTCTGCGAGACAAGGCGAACGTCGATTGATACGGCGACCACCGAGATCTTCTCTTTCCCACACGACGTCTTCCGAACAGCTGGACAGGATGTTGAATGTAAATGGAATAAATTTCACCAGAAAGTTCACCAGATCATTGATGAATTTGTACCACACAAGATAACATCTTCGCGTTATAATCTACCGTTGTTTGGGAGAGCCACTTAGGCGCCTCTGTCGTAAAAAGCAGAGACTGTACAACATTGCCAAGGCTTCCCAAAGGAAAGGAGATTGGGACCACTACAACAAGTTTAAGAAACATGTGCAGCGTAAACTCCGTTCTGCAAGAACTCGCTACATCAGTGATACCTTAGGTGAAGCATTCAAGGATAACCCCAAAGTCTTCTGGAGTTATATCAAAAATCTTAGAAAAGAAGACAACGGAGTTGCAGACCTGCTCCATGAAGATGAGCTGATTAGTGACAGCGGTGCTAAAGCCGAGATCCTGAATCAACAGTTTGCAAGTGTTTTCACAGTAGAGGATGCTGGTGATTTACCTGACCTCGGAGTGAGTAAGACTCAGAAGATCTCACCACTTGTTATTTCAAACGCTGGTGTTCTGAAACAACTTAAGGACTTAAATGCTTCGAAGGCGCAAGGACCGGATGAGATACCGCCATGGTTTCTAAGCTGTTGGCAGAAGACATCTCCCCATATCTCACAGACATATTCCAGACTTCGATTGACACAGGCAAAGTACCAACCATGTGGAAGGAGGCAAACATTACAAAAAAAAAAAAAAAAGGCAGTAGAACTGAAGCTTCTAACTATAGGCCAGTTTCATTAACTGTAGTCATCTGCAAGATCCTGGAACATATCGTCTCAAGTCACATCATGCGCCATGCTGAAGCCAACGGCATCTTGAATGACAACCAACATGGTTTCAGACCACGTAGATCTACTGAGACACAACTTATCCTGACTGTTGATGAAATTGCCAAAGAACTTGAAAAAGGCAAGCTGGTTGACATGGCCATATTAGATTTCCAGAAGGCCTTTGACAAAGTCCCACACAAACGTCTTCTCCACAAACTGTGTCACTACGGGATGTCAGGTCAGATCGCTAATTGGATCCAGGACTTTCTTACCGGCAGATCCCAGAGGGTGATGGTTGATGGAAAATTCTCCAAAAAGGCGCCGGTGTTGTCTGGTGTTCCACAAGGTACAGTGTTCGGACCTATTGGCTTCCTTTTCTACATCAATGACTTGGCAGAAAATATTACATCAAGTGTAAGACTTTTTGCAGATGACTGTCTTGTGTACACAACAGCAATCCAGGATAGCATCTCCGCAACACTGCAGAAAGACCTAGTTAATCTGGAGAAGTGGCAAGAAGATTGGTTAATGTCCTTCAATCCCAGTAAATGTGTCACCATGACAATAGGAGTGAGAAATCCACCGAAACATGTCTACAGTTTCTGCGGCCAACAGTTGGAGACAGTAGAATCTCATCCGTACCTGGGAGTGTGCTTCAACAACACATTGACATGGAGTGACCATATTACAAAAGTTTGCAAAAAGGCTCAGCGAGTTCTCGGTTTATTGCGTCGAAACCTATGGGGCTGTGAGGAGAAAATTAAATCAGCTGCATATACAACCCTCGTTAGACCTTTGTTAGAGTATGCCGCCACAGCATGGGATTCGTCACACCAGACAAACAATAGCAGGCTAGAGAGAGTCCAGAGGCAAGCTGCAAGATTTTGTAAAAGAGAGTACGGCAGAGAAAAAGGCACCGTCACCAGGATACTGAAAGAATTGGGATGGGAGACACTAGAAGCCAGGAGAAAAACAAAGAAAGTCATCATGATGTACAAGATTAAAAATGGGTTGGTGGAAATATCACCGGAGAATCACCTGGTGCACCAGTCTGATAAAGGAACCAGAGGCCACAAACAGAAGTTCATCCAGATCAGCTATAACAAAGATAGATATGGGGACACATTTTTCCCCTCCACCATTCCGTTGTGGAATAATCTTCCACGATCAACTGTTGAGGCCGCCACCGTAGAAGGCTTCAAGGCAGCAAGGGGACTAAATTAAAGAAATAAATTTAGTAATGCAGCGCGTCCACCTAAGCACGCTTATCAAAGTTGGTGATGTTACTTCTGATGAAGGTTCCTACCGACAAGGATAGACGTAAGACGTAAGACGTAAGAGGATGGCGGTTGGGACCATGTGACGTGATATTGAACTTTAGAAAGTCTACACAATTCGACATCAACCTTGGAGCGGGACCACGCCCTTTTAAAAGGAATTCTTGTTGATGAACTTTTCAACAACAATTCCTTTTAAAAGGGAATAGTCGCAGAGCGGTACATGTAGGCCTATTTAGTCATTTGAAAGATAAGTCACAAGTAATTTTTGCAATTCACAATACGGTGCGCCGCCAGCGGTTGCTCTTGCTAGTCCAATTTTTGACCTCCAGGGTCGACATTGCCGTTCTAGCCACCATTGGATTTTCACGCGAGTGTGATAATAATGTTTAAAACAGCTCCAAGAAGGATTCCACGGGTGTGATCAATAGAAGAAAATGGATCTACCATAATTGTAAATTACAGTTTTACTGCGCATTCGCGTGTAACATGATTATATTGACATTGAAACAATGACAATAATTATGTTACTGTGTTGCATGCGTATTACGCAGGCTTTGGATGTCGACATTTTCCCATTATGCATTGCGCATTTTGACCTCTCCCCCAGCAAACGCTGGAGGTGCATCGTATTGTGAATCGACCGAATTGTTTAATTTTTCGACAATTTCTTAATGTATTTCTGTAAGCCATCCTCTCTTACCGCGAAAGGCAAGAGATGATACATATATCGTCTTTTCCGGGGCCAATAATTACAGTAATCCATTGCATCAATAATATTGGCCCAATACTAAAATTACATATTGTTAAAACATTGGCAGCCAATTGTTTGCCAATAAGAAATAGGTATAGGCCCAATGTTGGTTCAATGTCTGTGACAAGGTTTGGGCCAAGCTGGGCCAACATTGGCCCAAGCCCAATTTTGGACCAATCTTGGGCCCATGAGCAAATGATATTGGTGTGATATCAGCAACCAATGTTGGGCCATTATGTAACATAATATATTGGGCCACCACTGGACCAATATCACCATGTTATCTGGGATAGTGCGCCCCCAATACACCAGGGCACAAACCAGGCGAAAACGACCCGGTTTATGAAATGGGGGACGGGTATTTCCCAACTGGCACCAGAGATATGGTTTTTTTTAAGTCTACTAATTTTGATATCGTGCCGTATCTAGGGGGTGACACTAAATTCACGGTTGTTCTATTAGCAACGCAAATCCTGTGAAACATGCCGCTGGTTTGCTAGCACACCACTCTTCGCCGTACATAAATTCGCCCAGTCATATTTCCCAAAATATGAAATTAAAAAAAAAGTGAATTTTAATTTGGCAGAGATGGGCCTCGAACCCACGCCGCTAGATACGGCACGATTTAGGGCAAGAAAAAAAACCGGGACGCTTTTGGGGATATCATCATCATCATCACTTTATACATTTTTTCTAAACAACATACTGTTTTAATGAGATTTTTTCTTTAAATGCATCTAACAACTATATTTATTGTTCCATTTATCATACACAATCTACATCTCACCCAAGAAGTTACCAAACTTTAAGACTATCAGAATGCCATGAATTTTTGGCATTGTGACTACAAAATACTCTTTACTTGTCCACTCACAGTCTACTATACGTCACAAAACAAGTAACACATAAGGAATGATTTCTTTTAAAGCGTGATAAAGTAAAACATCACGATTTTCATCACAAAACAAAGTAATACATAAGATATCATTTGCGTTAGAGCGTGGTGAAATAAAACATCACGATTTTCATCACGAAACAAAGTAATACATAAGAAATCATTTCTTTTAAACCGTGATGAAATAAAACATCACGATTTTCATCACAAAACAATGTAATACATAAGAAATCATTTCTTTTAAACCGTGATGAAATAAAACATCACGATTTTCATCACAAAACAATGTAATACATAAGAAATCATTTGTTTTAGAACGTGATGAAATAAAACATCACGATTTTCATCACAAAACAAAGTAATACATAAGAAATCATTTGTTCTAGAGCGTAATGAAATAAAACATCACGATTTTCATCACGAAACAAAGTCATACATAAGAAATCATTTGTTTTAGAGCCTGATGAAATAAAACATCACAATTTTCATCACAAAACAAAGTAATACATAAGAAACCATTTGCTTTAGAGCGTGATGAAATAAAACATCACGATTTTCATCACGAAACAAAGTAATACATAAGAAATCATTTCTTTTAATGCGTGATGAAATAAAACATCGCAATTTTCATCACAGAACAAAGTAATACATAAGAAATCATTTGTTTTAAAGCGTGATGAAATAAAACGGCACGATTTTCATCTCGAAACAAAGTAATACATAAGAAATCATTTGTTTTAGAACGTAAGGAAATAAAACATCACGATTTTCATCACGAAACAAAGTAATACATAAGAAATCATTTCTTTTAAACCGTGATGAAATAAAACATCACGGTTTTCATCACAAAACAAAGTAATACAAAAGAAATCATTTGTTTTAGAGCGTAATGAAATAAAACATCACGATTTTCATCACGAAACAAAGTAATACATAAGAAATCATTTCTTTTAAACGGTGATGAAATAAAACATCACGATTTTCATCACAAAACAAAGTAATACATAAGAAATCATTTCTTTTAAACCGTGATGAAATAAAACATCACGATTTTTATCACAAAACAAAGTAATACATAAGAAATCATTTGTTTTAGAGCGTGATGAAATAAAACATCACAATTTTCATCACAAAACAAAGTAATACATAAGAAATCATTTGCTTTAGAGCGTGATGAAATAAAACATCACGATTTTCATCACAAAACAAAGTAATACATAAGAAATCATTTCTTTTAATGCGTGATGAAATAAAACATCACAATTTTCATCACAAAACAAAGTAATACACAAGAAATCATTTATTTTAAAGCGTGATGAAATAAAACGTCACGATTTTCATCTCGAAACAAAGTAATACATAAGAAATCATTTGTTTTTAGAACGTGATGAAATATAACATCACGATTTTCATCACAAAACAAAGTAATACTTAAGAAATCATTTGTTTTAGAGCGTAATGAAATAAAACATCACGATTTTCATCACGAAACAAAGTAATACATAAGAAATAATTTCTTTTAAACCGTGATGAAATAAAACATCACGATTTTCATCACAAAACAAAGTGATACATAAGAAATCAACACGAAACAAATTAATACATAAGGAATCGTTTATTTTAGAGCGTGATGAAATAAAACATCACAATTTTCATCACAAAACAAAGTAATACATAGGAAATCAATTTTTCGTGGGTGATGAAATAAAACAGAGGGCGTACCCGGTGATGTTTTTTGTGATTTTCAATTTCCTCACTTTTTCAACCTTGCCCTAAATCGTGCCTTAGCTGCCCCCCCCCCCCTTGCTATATGCATGGCCGTTTTTATCCAAGGTGATGATGTAATAACTATGACAGCGAATCCGGTCGCCTGAAAGCTTTTTGTATAAAACTCATACATCATGTCACTTTAAGTAGTAGATCATAGGTGTTGGCCTTCACTCTATTGTATTTGTTCATTTGTGTATGTATGGCTAAAAGAGCCCTACTAGTATAGGGTCTTTTGACTGTGGTGATCCAAAACCATACTATATCATGATATCATTGAACCTGTCTATATCCAGAGAACTGTTATTCTCATGATATTGCAAAAAATGGATGGAGATCGTTGCATTGAAAAGCATAAGTCATAAAAGTCGGTCGACGGTTTATGCAATAGACCTGTTTATTTGAATTGGAAGGGAAACCCCAGCAGTTTTCATAGTTCTCATAATTTAAGAAAGAATTCGTAATGTATACGGTCCCACGACGAGTCGCCTTGCCGCTGATATCAGTTTTGATAGCAGCAACAATATTTTTCACCATCACTTACATACTGAAACCAGAATCGACACTTGAGATTGAGGTGAAAAGCACCAATGAAGAAATTAGCAAGAAAGGTAGGTCCAGCTTAGCTTGAGATCATGAAATTGCAGATGTATATTATACAATCTGATGTTTTATTTATACTAGTCGAGCTCAACTCCTGAACCAAGTCTTCATCAGCTCTATGGACCTAAATACAGCTAGATAATGCAAGATAGTAAATGTAAACCTGTAGAGTATCTCGAGCTAGACCTACCCCTTATGTCAAAAACGCGGGGCAGTGTGATTTCTGCAGAAAAAAAGAGCACAGTAAGAAAGTGTCATATAATAGTAAACGTAAACCTCTACCAAGGGGGTGACACTAAATTCACGGTTGTTCTATTCCCAACGCAAACCTATGACAAACCCCGCTGGTTTGCTCGTTAGAAAATGAGGCCAGTTATCGATCGGTTATGAATAATTAATTTCAATCCCTTGATCATGTTTAATTAGGGTTGGCAAATAACGACGCCGTTAGTTTTGCGAACTCTGCCTGTTCAATGCGAGTAGCAAGCTTGAAAGAGCGCCAGCTAGCAGAGCAGGGAGCAATCCGGTGATGGCGCACTAGTATTTCCCATCAGGCACCAGTGATTTGTTTTTTCCAGAAAGTCTACTAGTTTGAGTCGGGAATGACTTTTTACAAAAGTAATGTTGAAATAAGGACTTGCTGTCAATAATGCGATGAAAACGCGTGTCAGATGCAAGGTATGAAATACAAGTAGTATTTCAAGTCAATAAAACCTTTGACATGACATCTGACCTTTCAACATGGCGATATATTAGCTTGTACGGGGGGTATTGTATGTGTGTTTGTATTCCTTTCCTATTCTCATTAAAAATATTATCAATCTGCAATAATCAGACATATTGGTGCTTGCGGCTATGGGCGTGAAGTAATGTTTTTACAAGTATGTAAAGAAATTTACATCATATTGCCATTTTAGTTATGTATATCAGCACCAATGGACCAAAAATCTGATTGGTCACAGTCTGCTTTAGGGCATAGGTGAGCAGATAGGTCGTATCGCCTTCAGCTACATTTGTACAGACCCCAGAAAAAAAGAGGATCTACTAACTGTGTCATTGCACACCTTGATGTATGCCAACTATCTACTGGTCAGTTCAGACTGTTGACAAATCTATCTGTGATTGATTCTATTCCGATCGGGAGAAACGCGTGTGATCATGATCATGGGAAATAAAAACAAAATTTTAAAAGGAAGCAAGTATAGGCTAGGGGCCTACCCACAAACAAATCTCGGCCTAAATACCCGAGTCTAAATATCAGAATCACCGATTCATTGTGTAATATAAAGCATATGCCTACCCAAGGCTCATTCTCATGAACATGAGCTAACACTAACAGGGATGTAAGTTTGTAGGTTTAATCCTTAATTATTGTGCCAGTGATGGCGCGGCGTTGTTCAGTAGCGGATCATAAATGAAGAGTACTTTATCCCTTATTCATAGGTCTATCATCAAACGCGTGCTGTGGAAATTACGTAACCCATGTCCTTGAACTTTTGAAGATCTATAGCTGCTTTAACATGATTGAATGACATCGTGATGCTCGATTATATATCTTTAGGAATTAACATTTCTTTTAAATGCAGGCCAATTGTGATTGCTTCAAATTTATCGGATATAATTCAATATTATTGGAATTGAATTCTACATGCAGCCAGGGACGGGCACGTTGCATACATCGCCTAGCTTAAGTCGCCAGAGCTCTGCATTTCAGACAATAACAAGGCTACTATATGTCAAATGTCATACACTTCAATACATTGAATATTACATTCTGTTTTATATAACCAAGGTGCACAAAATATACTAGCTTATACATAACACAGAAAGGTGATATTACGCATCAATTTAACATGCCTGCACACTTCCATTTAGTTCGGACAGGCTCCGCCTGCATGCTATGAATAGCGCCGACTATAAGACCAGGGAGCAAATTTGAATAACAATACGTTATTTACATAACAGTGCGGCTCATGCAAATGAGCTATTGCCGTTTCCAGGATATTGTTCCATGCCTCTACCACAGAGAACCTATTCTTGAGAGGGCACTCTATTCACGTGGTTTCTTTTCCAACGCTAAAAGATCACGAATTTTGGTGGTTTGCAAATGAAAAGTGTCCGCACTATCGATTGATTACGTAACTGTTATGAATAATTTATTAGGTTTTTCAATGCAATCGCCTCGACCCATTAAAGGGGGGTAACCCTATTGGTTTTGGATATGGATTGTCTTGCAAATTACATAATAATATCAAATATCAAATATTGCCCCTTTATGCTGCTTTGTGAGAAAACGAGAGCATTTTCAGCGTAAATGTGAATAAATTGCCAAATTTGCAATCCAATACCTTCATATACGTGAATTGCATTATGGGCAGGCAAGCAACAACAACAATTCCCGTTCGTATGACCAGAGAAGATTATTACATCTTCTCTGGTATGACGACAATGCTGTACAATGCCCGGCCCGTATTGAACGGAAAATATTTGTTTTTTCGTTCCGTTTCAGAAAAAAGGAAACAAAATATAATTCCCTTTGCAATATGTACATTTCAAATGAATATAAAAAGTTTGGGTTAAAATGGAGAGGAAAAAAACCTTCAGGTTACCGGATTTTGAACCGGGTATCTTTCGGGTATAACACAACGCGCTAATCGATTGAGCTAAATCGCCCACATCATCCATCTTGGAATTGTATAACTATATACGGCGTACCGTCTCCTCAGCAGTTAGTGTGGTTCGCTTTTTTCACAGAATGTGTATGACGCGAAACCAAAGTAGCTGTTGAGGAGACTGATGATTCGCAATTAATTCCGTCCCCACAATTCCGACGAAGTTTTAGTCCCGGGGGGGGGGGCACATCAAAAAAATTTGGTGGGTATGCTCCCCCGGAATTTTGAGGTGGGGGGTCTTTGGGAGCTGATGGCGTACCGGTAAAAGGGTCTTTCGGAGCTGCGAACCGGGCTGTGAAAAAGTAAAATGGGGTCTTTTGGAGCTGCGAAAAGTAAAAAAAAAAGGGTCTTTCTTGGCTTTTTGGTTGAAAATCGCCTGAAAAAATATGAGGAATGAGCAATTTTTGGGTCTTTTAGAGCTGAAATTGTCAAAATCAAGGGTCTTTCGGAGCTGTATTTTGGTCAAATATAGGGGGTCTTTCGGAGCTGCGAAACCCAAAAGGGGGGTCTTTCCGGGGGAGCATATCCGTATGGTCATTTGTGTTGAGTGCCCCCCCCCCCGGGGTTTTAGTATTTACAAACTGGTAACCTGTAAAAACCGCTGTGATTCATGATTTCTCCGGAAATACATCGACTTGGAGCGTCAAATTTCAGGATAGTAATGAGAAAAATAGTATCTCTCATGTGATACCAAAACCTCATCAACAATGGAAAAAAATATCGGGGGGATGATGCTGTCGATCGGGTCACGGACCTTTAATGCATATTATCTGTATTATCAAAGTACTTGGAATAGCAATCCGGTGAGTTCACTGAACTACGCCCTAATACTGATAGTTTTAATGGCGTTAATCCTCTCCATACACAGTTGAACAAATACAATAGATGAAGGTCAACACGTATGACCTCCTATGTGACATGTTATATGTGATGTACAAAAACCTGAATATCATAAAGATCAGTATTCGTTTGTGCATATGAACTGCACGTTTACGTTGCTAAATATTACTCATTATATATTATGACAAATATTGGTATTATGACAATACGGTATATACATTGGGTCTTTTTATCTTTTCAGTTTCCGTAAGTCTTTTGTTCAGATACGAAAACGCAAGGGATTCAGTAAGTTACTGTAATCTGACTTCATTGTTAACTCTGAAGTACAAATCAGCTTATTTCAATAGAGGTGATTGCTTATGTCAATAAAATCGGGAGAGAACAGATTATGTTAACACCAGTGTTTTTAATGGCCTAGCGCCCTCTCGTCTTTAACATTGGTAAATCTATATTAATTTGACAAAATGCATGCCAATCCGAATGACAAAGTCCACTTTTTTCTGTAAAAACGTTGCAAATAAGCCCTAAAATCACAAAAGGTCCGCTTATGAGCCTGTCGAACCCCAAAGCACGTGTGCATGTCTATCTCCCTATTTTGCTTCCTCTTGCCCCCCCCCATGATCAGTCTCCCACCTCCCTCCCCAGTCCCTACTCTCTCCTCTCGAGTTCTTCTCTTTCTAGTCTTTCAGTCTCTCCCTCTCCTCTCTTTCTTCCTCACCCCTCCCCCTCTCACTTGTTCAGTCTCAAGTATTTCCCCCTCTCCCTCCCTCCCTCTCCGTCCCTTGCGAAATTTATCAGTATGATCCATGACTGAAAATAAGCTCTGCAAAAATAAACATTTAAAATAAACCCGAGCCTTGCATATAGACCCAACCAATTATCAGATTAGCTTGCCAGTGATACGAATGAATAGAATACATTATCTTTGCTACAATGCAATTCTTTTGTTGTATTTCAATATAAAACATGATTACTAAATCACCACTTGTACGCGCCTCATTGGGAGATATTTGACTATTTTAGACGCTCGTTTCATCGCCAATATGAAAAACTTTTGCTTATAACTTGGCAAATGGTTAGTATATATTTCAATGCAAGACAATTTTTACGAGCCACTTACGTCTAGGCGTAAGTGCATATACACCAAACACAAGTCAATTGAAGCCGTACAATTTACCGCGAATTTAGGACCGTAAAATTTAGACTCTTCTTTTGTCTATATTAGCACCCAACCGCACATCTCAAGGTTTTATGTAAAAATCTATATAACTTACCAAAACGAAAACTGAAATTCACGAGCTTCAAATTTTCAGTAACTAACAAAAGGCTAGAATAAAAGATTGGCCACACCTGGGAGACTACCACTTCAGAATAACAATGACTTACAAAAACTATTACGGTTACGGAAACAGAAACTGAAAAGATAAAACGACGGATTGTATATAAAACGACTAATAGATCCTGCTATCATGGCATCAGGTCAATGTTCATCATATCCCGTATGTTTCATAAAATTCACTCATATTTGAGACAATATTGTTGTGCCCATTTTATAGGTGCACAGGTAGATCCTTGTTGTTTTTATTTTTCATTTCTTTTTAATGAAAGAATTAAGGTTTTCCACTGCACGGGGGCCACAAGGGTGATACTAATTTTAATGCTATATTTTCAAAACGAATACGTGTTCCCGGTTGGCTCTATAGCGATTTCACAGAAAAGGTATTTCTAGTACAATGCAGCGTCGGACTCTAGCTGAGAGCGTAGCCTAAGTCATTATAGTAGGGATGACCAATGAACCATCAACTTGATTAGAACACTCCCATAGACATGCAGGGAGATCAACTGTGCACTGCATGCACAGACATTTCTAAATTGAGCTCATTCTTGTATTTTTCATAATTATTCTGTAAAATTGGAGATGTTAATGCCAATTATGTTTTGTAACTATCCTGCAAATTACAGCATCATAACTTATTTGGTTTTTCTGTAAGTGTGAGTCAAAATTGGTCCATCGCCACAGTGCGCTTAATTGCCAGTGGCCCAGTGCAGCACTGCTCAGAATCGTATGACCAGAGAAGATTATTACATCTTCTCTGGTATGACGACAATGCTGTACAATGCCCGGCCCGTATTGAACGGAAAATATTTGTTTTTTTCGTTCCGTTTCAGAAAAAAAGGAAACAAAATATAATTCCCTTTGCAATATGTACATTTCAAATGAATATAAAAAAGTTTGGGTTAAAAATGGAGAGGAAAAAAAACCTTCAGGTTACCGGATTTTGAACCGGGTATCTTTCGGGTATAACACAACGCGCTAATCGATTGAGCTAAATCGCCCACATCATCCATCTTGGAATTGTATAACTATATACGGCATACCGTCTCCTCAGCAGTTAGTGTGGTTCGCTTTTTTCACAGAATGTGTATGACGCGAAACCAAAGTAGCTGTTGAGGAGACTGATGATTCGCAATTAATTCCGTCCCCACAATTCCGACGAAGTTTTAGTCCCGGGGGGCACATCAAAAAAAATTTGGTGGGTATGCTCCCCCGGAATTTTGAGGTGGTGGGTCTTTGGGAGCTGATGGCGTACCGGTAAAAGGGGTCTTTCGGAGCTGCGAACCGGGCTGTGAACAAGTAAAATGGGGTCTTTTGGAGCTGCGAAAAGTAAAAAAAAAGGGTCTTTCTTGGCTTTTTGGTTGAAAATCGCCTGAAAAATATGAGGAATGAGCAATTTTGGGTCTTTTAGAGCTGAAATTGTCAAAATCAAGGGTCTTTCGGAGCTGTATTTTGGTCAAATATAGGGGTCTTTCGGAGCTGCGAAACCCAAAAGGGGGGTCTTTCCGGGGAGCATATCCGTATGGTCATTTGTGTTGAGTGCCCCCCGGGGTTTTAGTATTTACAAACTGGTAACCTGTAAAAACCGCTGTGATTCATGATTTCTCCGGAAATACATCGACTTGGAGCGTCAAATTTCAGGATAGTAATGAGAAAATAGTATCTCTCATGTGATACCAAAACCTCATCAACAATGGAAAAAATATCGGGGGGATGATGCTGTCGATCGGGTCACGGACCTTTAATGCATATTATCTGTATTATCAAAGTACTTGGAATAGCAATCCGGTGAGTTCACTGAACTACGCCCTAATACTGATAGTTTTAATGGCGTTAATCCTCTCCATACACAGTTGAACAAATACAATAGATGAAGGTCAACACGTATGACCTCCTATCTGACATGTTATATGTGATGTACAAAAACCTGAATATCATAAAGATCAGTATTCGTTTGTGCATATGAACTGCACGTTTACGTTGCTAAATATTACTCATTATATATTATGACAAATATTGGTATTATGACAATACGGTATATACATTGGGTCTTTTTATCTTTTCAGTTTCCGTAAGTCTTTTGTTCAGATACGAAAACGCAAGGGATTCAGTAAGTTACTGTAATCTGACTTCATTGTTAACTCTGAAGTACAAATCAGCTTATTTCAATAGAGGTGATTGCTTATGTCAATAAAATCGGGAGAGAACAGATTATGTTAACACCAGTGTTTTTAATGGCCTAGCGCCCTCTCGTCTTTAACATTGGTAAATCTATATTAATTTGACAAAATGCATGCCAATCCGAATGACAAAGTCCACTTTTTTCTGTAAAAACGTTGCAAATAAGCCCTAAAATCACAAAAGGTCCGCTTATGAGCCTGTCGAACCCCAAAGCACGTGTGCATGTCTATCTCCCTATTTTGCTTCCTCTTGCCCCCCCCCCATGATCAGTCTCCCACCTCCCTCCCCAGTCCCTACTCTCTCCTCTCGAGTTCTTCTCTTTCTAGTCTTTCAGTCTCTCCCTCTCCTCTCTTTCTTCCTCACCCCTCCCACTCTCACTTGTTCAGTCTCAAGTATTTCCCTCTCTCCCCCGGGGGGGGCACTTAACACAAATGACCATACGGGTATGCTCCCCCGGAAAGACCCCCCTTTTTGGATTTCGCAGCTCCGAAAGACCCGCTAAATTTGACCAAAAAAGAGCTCCGAAAGACCCTTAATTTTTAAAGTTCCAGCTCTTAAAGACCCCAAGTACTCATTGTGCTCATTCCTAAATTCTGGGTTTTTTCCCCGGAGTTCCCAGGCCCGGTTCCCAGGTAATTTTCAAATTGAAGTTATTTGAACCCCGATAAATTCATGCTTAAGAGGATGCTAGGATCACGAAATACTCTTTTAAAATGCAATGCCATGATAATGTCTGTGTGCTCCCCAGGGTGTGCTCTAGGTCCCAGAAAAAATATTGCGAAAACGTCGCTATCTGGATACTGAGCCCTTAAAAGTAATTGATTTGTTTTTGTAATTATATTTTATTTTAGCGTATTTTACTCCCAGGATCTTACTCTTAATTAAATATTAATCTGTTGTAAAACTTTATTAGAAATCATAAACTTGTAAGCCTATTTTGCTTATCACCCATCACTGAGTCAAGTACCTTTTATGCGTTATTCCATTGCGTATATGCGCGCGACGTCAAGTCGCTTAATTTGTAAAAGCACCATTCATCAGTCTAAGCATGCTAAGCTTGTAAGCAGTGAGTCTACTCTAAGCAGTTGCATGTACCAGTAGGCCTACGTGAAATAATTTCGTATTTTGGAGCTGATATGGCAGATAAAAAGAGGTAAGTAAACTGTGTTTTGCTTTACAATATTCATTATAATGTATGAATTTGACTTAGTTGTGAGTTGCAGATTATCAGAAAATGAATTAGTATCCTATCCTATGGTCCGGGCCTATAGTAAGCTCCCCGGGGTAAACTTTCCGGGGTAAGCTTAATAGGCCTAAAGCCAGGTGTAGGAGGCTGAAGGGCTAAGCTAGGGCCAGTATGCTTTGACTTTTAATGTCTAGTAAGCTGTTCGGGCCTAACATAAGACCGCTTAATCCTAATCCTTTAGTTTGTTCTAACCCTATAAACCCCGGGGGCACTTCAATATGAAATGGATATAGGTGTAGGGCTGGCACTTTCGCACTAAGGGCATTCAGTGAGAGCAAAATGTAAAAAAATATGGGGTCATTGGGTGAGAGCATAATTTTTGGCATTCGGTGAGAGCAAAATGTTAAAAATATGGGGTCATAACATGACATTTTTTAAATGGAATTTTTGGGTGAGAGAGGAAACAGCGCCCAAAAACCTCGAAAATCGAATTTCTAGTTCTAAATTGCTTCAAATTTCATTGGTTTTTTTTTCAAAATAAGTAACAAAATCAGTGAAAATGAAAGTTGCTGTTCAAATTGAACTTGTAAGGGTCTTTGGGTGAAAAATAAAATGGAAAAATAGGGGGTCTTCGGGTGACAGAGCATGTGTTCGTAAAAAAATATGGGGACTTTGGGTGACAGCAATGCTGAAAGGGGGGTCTTAACAGCCCTACATACGCGTCACCTCCAAAGTTGGAGCCCCCCCCCCCCCGGATATAGCCATTTATACTCCATGCTGAATTGATCGTCTCCCATCCGCGTTATGATTTTTTGCCGCGTTTTTGCCAGTCTTTTCTAAATCATCAGTTATTAAAAATAACATATTATAATAAAATGATCTGCTTAGCCTATACTCAAGATTTTGAAAACGTGCAAAATTGCATGTTTTTGGCCAATTTTTCCTCAAATTGCAAAACCATTAAAATTTGACTTTTGCTAGTTATAACTAGCTGAAGGATTGGGATTTAGTTATATTTCATTTTTTACAAAAATCCCAGGGCCCCGGCCCAGGGCCAAAACAAGATTTAATTCAAGAAACTTAGTGCCCCGGCTTAGTGCTGTATTTTTCTGGAATCAGGCCATCACTCCCTGGGCTCACTCCTAGTCCCTCCTTGTTCTTCCTTAATGGTTCTCCCCTTTAGGCATAAATGGGTCACCCCAAACCCAAGGACTATCCCCTTAATACTAACCCTGACCTTATTACACAATTTGTCTGCCTCTGATGCTCTGGTCACTATACATGCAGGTCCAGTATTCACATTCTCACATACCAAGATGAACCAATGCATGTTCTTCTCACCCACCATACAGGTATGTTATATAATCATTGTGGCTCTTTTGATAATAATTTTTTTAATTTCATAATTTATGTAATTAAAACAAACTTCAGCACATTAGTTGTGAAGCACTAATCACTGATCAGAAGGCTTTTGATATAGTTTTAACTTAAAACTTAAAAGTTTTATATGTTCCAAGCTTTCCAAACTTTTGAAACACTGAATGAAGCACATGAAAATACATTTAAGATTTGTGACTGAATACTGCCCGGGAATGCTGCTCCAACATATTTATCTGATGAGAATGATAGCTAGTTTTTTCAACTCTTGTTTGTAAACAAGTTGTTTAGTAATATTTCTGATTTTATGAAATAGTCCTACTCAAGTTATGAATATGTTGCTTATGTATGATTATATTCTGGATTGTTTGACATGTTTGACACTTTCACATAACGAATTGTATAAAGAGCCCCGGTAAAAGAGTGGTCAAGTAACTCAAATTCAAGTGGATGACAAACACTTGTAAAGGCATGCGGTGTATCAAAGTTGTCATTTTGTTGTTTATTTATTTGATATTATTACATGTAGTATTACATATCATGCACTTGTAATTATTTTTATGTTTATATCCATATCCCGGATCCGGCCCGGGGATCCCAGGCCTGGATCCTGGACCCATATTTCTTAAAGGCCCATTCAGTGACCCGGGTTCAGTCATTTGCTCATCCGGACGATCGTAAAAATCATCAAAATTCAGATTCTGGTACCGTTGTCATTGTCATAGATGTGCAACATGCATCATAGCCTGCTAGCCTGCTCATATTTTGCCTTTTTTTTTCATTTCAAAAATGCCTAATGACAATAATGACTTTATGCTTCGCTTTTAGGCAATAAATAAACAATTTAATTTTTTTTGGCACTTTTGCTGTGATCGCTGAAAGGGCCTTTAAATATTGTCATGTTTCAAATTGTAAGATTTCAGCCAGGCATATGGATGAATTCAATATTGCTATACCCGGGTTGCTTTAACCTCCATCAATATGCACAAAAAGTCTCATTTCCGATGGCATAGTTCAATAACCCCCATTGATAATTATTGTTCAAAAGTTGTGGAGGATGAACTTTTGTACCAAACACAAATCTATTGGGGTTTTAGAAGTGCAAGCCCAGACCATACAGTTGGGTTTATGCAGATCACCCAGGTTATTGTGGTGATTGAGGCAATTAACTTTTAAGACATAGGTATGTGAACAGACTAAATAGGGGAGTGACAATATCTATTACTTATTGGGAAAAAACAAACAACCTGTTTTTGTTTTCTTAAGCATGCACAACACTATATGTTCCCGGGATAATGTTCTCCTGTATTATGTTTACATGTTTATTTATTCATGATGCTCACGTCTTGAGGGGAATTCGAATCTAGAGAAATTATTCCATCATTGATCATCATGTCTTTTACAAAACATGATCATTTAATAGAATAGTTTTGAGGGTATTTTTTTATGTGATTTATGTTTTGTTCTACAAAGTTTAGACTCACTGTAGTGTACCTATATCTTGTAAAAACCCTGGTCAATTAAAACAAAATGAAAACTGGATTTGGCCCGGGTGTTTCCCCCCCCCCCCCCCACCTGATTTGGCTTAAATATGTCAAAAGCATTCCCAAATTATGTTTGCCAATATTTGTATTAGGCCCTTCACAATTGATTTTGAGTTTTACTGTTTCCCTCCTGCATCCAAAATTGAAAATTACAAAATATTTAGGCCTAATTACTTGCTTTTTATTTGACATTTTCTTTGTTAAATGACATTTTAAGTACATGTACATTAATTTGCTACTTTCTTACTTTGATCATCCTAACTATGCTTAACAAACAAAGAACACCCCTGCATTATTCTCAAAGTATAAAATCAACCATAATTGTAAAATATATAATTAAATCCGCAGCGCCAAAATGTGTGACCACTCGTTTAAAATATAGGAAATAAAAAGTAATTAATAATCGATGATTGAAAGTTACCTTGTGCCTTTAAAAAAATCTTAAACAGTAAACAAAAATTTAATGTGAAAGGCCTTCTTGCATTGTTTGTTTTCAATATGTTAGGGCCCATATCTTGTGTGTGTGTGGCCATCATGTTTTATTTTAAAATTATTCAAACTGCATGTTAATTTAAGTATTTAGGTTAAATTTGAAATACATATAGGCCTACAACTCATCCATTTCTGCTCAAAAAAGGTTCATTTTAGCAACATTTTAAAAATGTTTTTTTGTATAAAAATTTCAAAAAAATGTTTTCATGACCTTTAATAGCCTGACAATGTTATATGTTTTGGCCAAAACTAAAACATGTTTACAGGCCCATATGAATTTTTTGTATTGGTATTGTGTTCTTATTTGTTTATCTCCATAGATTCTATGGCTGTGTGATAGATCAACAATGGTGAACATCGGAAAGTAAATTAAGAAAAGATATTGACTTGATCGCCCATATTAGAACCATTTCTGTCTCATGTCATTGGACCCATCACTTTGTGATACCAGCCTGGAAACCTCTGAATTTTAATGTGTGGATTCTAATATACATAGATCTAGCTGTTTTTGAGCCGACTTGGCTGAGCTGAACATATTTATGCTTGATGCTTTGAATTATTTCAAATTATTTCCTCATCTAAATCAGTTCCGAAGATAAGCACGTTAAAAACAAATAGCAGCAGGACTGATTAAAATATAAAAACGGTGGTAAACATGGGCATTGACAGCAGAGGCAAATGGCGTGGTAGATGTATGGTCACCTGTTGTGACTGCGAAGATTATGAAGTAGTATTGAAGGAACATTTGAGATGTGACTACTGTGACCACCCCCCTACACAACATGAGAATATACAGGTCTCCGGGATACAGTTACCCACAGAAGTACTAAGCAAGACCCCACACAAGACTCCAGACAAGACACCTTCTTCACCAAACACTTCTCCGGACCAGGCCCCCGATGCTCCCACCGATACAACCGGGATACTACCCATGAGAATATATATGGTGTTGATGGACTTCCGGATGGAGAAGATCAGTGCACTGATTCCAATAGAGATTCACCTGCTACCAAGTCAACCATGGCTGCCCCATCCATCGCAGATATGCCCAACATCAGCCATGGTCACAAAGGTGAAAATGCTCACACTGATTCTACTGGTTCAACAGATGATCCTTCTCCACAGTCAGTTTCCGAGATCCTTGAAATTGATGATGAGTCCCCGGACCAGCCTTCGTCACCTAAAAAAAGGAAGACTAAAACAGACATGGAACTTGATAAGCTCTCCAATGGTACTCTTCAAAGATTGCAAGACTCGGACAAGGATGGTAAAACAGTGCTGTGTAAGGCTTGCAATGTAGAAATATTGTTGGGAAAGTCAAATAAGTACTACAACGTACGCAGACACCTCCAAAGTGTCATACATACTGCCAAAACTGCAAACACCAACATCTGCTTGGACCAATTTCAGACAATTGAAAAGGCATATCCTGGTGTGTTCTTGCATAAAAAAGAGATGGCCCTGTGTGTTGATTGTGGTATGTCCTTAAGCCTCACCAGTAAAACATACTATTCAATGCATCAAGTCACATCAAGAGCAATGATCACCTAAATGGAAAGACGAAAGGTGCGTCAACATCGCACAAAATCACCAATTTCTTTAGGGTGAGTGCAGACCAAAAACAGCAACAGAGAAGCCGGGATGATGTTCAACAGTGACATGGTTTCTATAGTAAGACATACACATACAAGAACAAAGCTGGGGTCAAACAAACTGTAGATATTAGCTTATTACTAGAAGACTTAGAACCAGGAAAGGATGATGGACAAGTAACATGGTTTGCAGAAAAGAATTACCAGTTTTGCATCAATGAACATACTATTAGAAAGGGAACAATTAGGAGCAATTCTTGTGTGCGTATTGGTTACCTAGAGAACAATATGTGTAAATCGTGTGCTGCAATTCCGAAGCTTTGCTCCTTCAGAAGAAGAATCTTACTTCGCACACAAAATACTGCAGATGGAAAACGAGACACAACACACATTAATATTCAGCACTTGAATAGGACAGAATTAATGGACAAGGTGGAGAAGCAGAAACATACAATTGACAGCAAGGATTCACAACTGTTTTTTGCGACAAGCAAGAACCTTCGTTTGAAACTTAGGATAGCATCACTGAAGGAGAAGCTGATAGAATATTCCCGTAGAGGTTCGATCAAATCAATCTGCCACAAGCTTAATGAAGCTGGAAAGCAAGGCAAACTTAATGACAAAGATGTGCTAATGGGTCTACTACAGTCAGTCAGTGCAAATTTGCATGTTGAGAAGAAGGGAAGACGGTATAAAGCTTCACTGCAGATGTTCTATGAGGTCATCCTTATGCTGGGGGGGCCACGTTTGGCTAACTTTGTGGCCCTCAACTTATTCGGTCCAGAGATTCATTCTGTGTACAGATGGCGCAAAGCCAATACATCTATAATAGAACCTGGCATAGCACACAATAACTTTGTTGTCATTAGTGATGTCTACCAACGCTGTCGCGAGAGGAAGCAGCTACCACGAGTTCCAGTGTTACTAGCCGAAGACGAAACGTCCATAATAAATTCCATAGAATATTGTGCGGCTAGGGATGTCTTACAAGGGTTTTGTGGAGTAGAAGGTGCAAACCATGAATGTACAGAACAGTGCCAACCTGTGGTAGGAACTGGTGAAGATGGATACAAAAACATAACAGCAGCTTTCAAAAACCATAAAATTGGTACCTACGCCAGAGCTATCATCATAAATCCGCTGCACCCAGACATCCCAAAGATACCAATCCTTGTCCACCCAACCTGTAACCGCTTTAATTCAGAATTTGTCAGAAAGCAATGGGATAGCCTCCAAGAGATGTATAACACCCACCTTCAGCCTGTACTGGGGCCCCTCCTCGGCCATGCTTCCGATGGGGATGCAAGGAGGCGACGACTCATGGTTGGAGATGCAGCTGGCACCACTGGAGACCGCTTTCAACCCATTCCAAGAGAAGACGGCTTTATCTTCACAGCGTCGAAACATGCCAACACTGGATCAGATATGGACACACGCACCCCTGCATACACCATTACCGGCCTTCACGACCAAGATTACATTCATAATCACAAAAAACTAATAAACCACCTTCATCACACAGCACGCACGATAAGAATAGGGCCTCACCTTGTGCACAGCAATTATATAATCCGTGTACATGACCTGTTTGACTTCAAAGACCATGGTCTTTCAAAGGAAGATATTCTTCGAAATGATCGACAGAATTGGGCCTCTGCACAACGCACCACATTCCAGAAGGTGTTGGATCGTCTGGATGACATCGTATCTGGAAATGTCCCAGGAAGAGCACCTGATGAGAGCGCAAAAGGCACCAAGATATATCTTCAGATTGTATGGTACTACATGGAGATCTTTTGCAGTGGGAAAGCCAGTTTAAAAGAAAGAATTATGTATGCTGGATGTGTGGTACAGTTCTTGGGATTATGGCGCAACTGGATCTGTGACACCGCTGGATTAACCCTTGACAAGAATTTCGTTTCACGAGAAACATACCTAGACACGCTACTTTCGGCTCATTTTGCAGTAAGTTTGATTTGCTACATGGCAGACCAGTTTCCTGAAGTTCCATGCTCCCTGTCTCTTACTGGTACAGATTCAGCTGAAAACTTCTTTTCGAAGAACGGGCAATGGATCGGCAATAGGCATAACTATACGTATGGCAGACTTGAGCGGAATCTCAGCCATATGGTGAGACTTGAGGAAATTAGAGTCCACACAGAAGCTCCCTATTTCCCCAAACCACACCCCAAAGCAGAGCTCATCTGGGCAAAACAATACACAGATGGCTGGCAGCCAGCAAATCTGGCTGACTATCCATCTCAGGCAGAAAGCAGGGATGCGTGGAATGAAGGAAGGGCGCTAGGTGTCAGATTGGCTCAAGAAGGGGGGATTCTGCCTGTGGGTAACCATGGTAACACCGATGACATGACCAGGTGGTTGAAGCCACCATTTGAGCACAGTAAGCAGCCATTCGGTAACCTGCAGCAGTTGGCAGTTGACACTTTAGACAATGATGAAGGCCCCGATGAAGCCCAGGATGAAGCCGAGGATGAAGCAAGCCCTGATAGTGGTGAGTCTGTTTGCGTACATGCGGGCGTACATGTCCGTATTACAAAATAATAATAATAATAATAAAATTATTAAAAACCCTGTATGCAAGACATGTGTATAATTACAATGCATGCCATTTTCAAATGGCATGGGCTCGTGTTTACGGAATATGTCTTGGCCTTAACTCAACAGTACACTGCTCTAAACCTGGGTTAACACTAACAGTGACTCAGAATAAATGTCAAAAGAAGGTGTCAAAATATCTCCGGCAAAAATGTGTTTACCAATATTGCGTTATACCCGGCGTTATCAAGGCAGTAAAATAATTATGTTTGCAATATTAGAATGCAAATTGTAAATACAGTCCCCTCTTATGTTTTTAGTTACATTCATTTTGTTCTTCTTAATAGACTGAAAATTAAATTTAGTTACCATTAACTTTTCAGGCACCAATAAAGAGACAGAACCACATCAGACCGAAGAACCACAAGACCTCAATGAGCAGCTGCCAGATGAACTATTGGACACCTTGATGACAGAAAGGTGATTATATCAAATTTAATTCCGATAATGGTGACGATGAACTTGATTGGTAGCAACATTTAGTTCATCTAAAGCTTGTTATATAAGCAAGGATATTTCGGGCGTAACATTTTATGATTTTATTCCCTTTTTCTACTTTTCAATGATTTGCAGTTCAACTCAGACAGCTAATCATTCCAAGTATGCACCCACTGTTACTTATCCGGGTTCTGGAACCAAGATCTACAAGTCAACGCTGGTATCGCTGCTAAATGATGACCCGAAACTCTCAAAGGATAGGTATGCATAAATATGTTAATTTTATTAATATTAAACTATTTATTAAACATGTTAATTAAATGTTGTGTTCTAATTTGAGCATATTTCAATAGATCTGTACTACCACCCACCTTGTTTGATTTGATACTAGTCTATGCATTTATAACGACATAAATGTAAAGATGCATGCTTTCTCATGACTCTTCCTCAATCACATTATTCTCTATAAAACAAGTTTCATTTGACCGATGTTCAGAACTGCATCTAATTCTCCATAGTAGGTCATAATGCAGTGTGTATTAAATAGATTCTAGCCTTGATTCTAGCCCGGATTCTAGCCCCATTATAGCTTTCTGAAATATAATTGTTTTGTTTAAAGACTGTAACGTACGGAATCAAAAACAATGCTGCTATAATATTCTAATAATAGAGTGGGCCTATAGTTTTTACAAGTAATCCCATGCAGGAAGTAATATTTTCTCTTTAACATTTTTTGTAGATTAGAGCGGGTAAAGCAAAAACAGGAATACAGCGGCCCATCAAATCTGACTTCAGGTGACCCCAAAGCAACGGTGTGTCTGTTTGAGGAATATGCTGTAAGGGAGAAGAGTTCATTTTTCATCGGAGAAGTGCTGCGCATGAGGCACTGTGGGAAGGATTACAGGTATCCCGTAACATATGGTGACAGCAGGAGAAAGGATATCTGTGTACTTATGTCTAAGTATTCCGAGGAAAAAGACTTTCGATACAGAAAGGGTACAGACACTGTACAAGTTAAGTTCACAGATATCCTGTCGCATGTAAATCTTCGCATTGAGGATCCTTCCCACGGGCCTTCGGACTTATTGTTGATGGATGGACTTGAATATCGGGAAATAACGGAACAGGTTGAACGACTTAACCAACCATCAACTTTAAGACGGGGCCCAAGTTCTGGTGGCACATCTCAGAGACGGACGCAGCATGAAGCTGATGATGGCAGACGAGTTATAGAAGTTGTCCCGACGTCTGTTTCAACATGTTCAGATATGGAAGAACCAACAACAAGACGCTCTTCGCGAAAACGGAGACTTGTTGTTCATGAATATGATTAAAATTAATTTTTTAAATCAGTCTCACTTCAAGGAACAATCGAGAACTAATTTGACATTTGTTTTACGAAACATAAGCATTCTATGTAGCTCAGGTGCTTATATGTGGTATGCACCTAAAACTTTCTTGTGAACAATTATGAAGAATGCATTTGTTCTTATTTTTGCGAGTACTATTTCAATTCAGTAATGCTAAACCACATTAAGGATGTGTTAATTTGCTTATAGTCCAATGGTCCATGGCATTAGGATTTTACTCACAATAAAAGGGAAATGTACAAGTTACTTTAACCCCGAGACTTTTTAGCACTATCTGAACGATTTGCACATGAAAATTTAAAACGTGTTCATGTTCTGTTCAGTCATACTTTAGCTGTCCACAAGCTGTGCATGCATTATGCATCAAAGGTCAAGAGTTCTTCCAACAAGGACTCCGGCAAGGACCATGTCAAATCTCTCATTTTATAATATTTTTGGGACATGCATGTTGTTAGTTTAGATAGCCAGAAATAAAGGCAAAACTGCTGTATATGGTTAAGCAGGAACTATTTTTATGTAGGACTTATTATAAACATTTATTGTTATCCACCCTATAATCTTTGTGTTAAAAACGATAAAAAAAAATTACATTGTTTCTTATTTTATTGTGAGTACTATTGCAATGCAGTTAATGACGAGCCAATGCTAAACCACATTTAGTGACGTGTTGCTTCTGATGGTCCATGGTATTAGCATTTTACTCACAATAAAATGGAAATGTGTAAATTAACATTATTAAATATCTGAGTATTAAACATGTTAAATGAAAGAGTTTGTTAAAACATGTGTTTTTAAGGCAGACACCAGTCAGACTCAGTGAATCTTTGGACATTCAATTTATTATTTTTTCTTATTTTATTGCAAGTACTATGCAATGCAGTTAATGACGAGCCAATGCTAAACCACATTTAGTGACGTGTTGCTTCTGATGGTCCATGGTATTAGCATTTTACTTGCAATAAAATGGAAATGTGTAAATTACTTTAACATTATTAAATATCTGAGTATTAATGAAAGAGTCTGTTAAAACATGTGCCATAAGGGAGACACAAGTCAGACTTTAGTGACATTCAAAGACTCTTCATAGCTTTTCTTTTGTCCACAATATATGCATATTTTGTTTTATTATTGTTGCCTATCTCTATAGATATCATGTTAAGTTTAATGGGCTTTTAATAATATGCTTCAGTGTTAGAATGGCTGTTTAATTCATCATTTTGAGTATGAAATGCTGAATGAATGCACATGTCTTTTTTTCAAATTTTCCTACATGCAGTCCCATGCAGTACAAGAGTAGTGATCATACTAATTGCGTGTACAACTGCTATTATTGCACTGGTTTGTAAGCAGTCTTTCTGACACTTATCATGCATGTTGGAATCAAATTCATAGTTTTACCTTTTCTTGGTGTTAGGATTTTGAGTTACTTAAGTAGTGTATAAAAATTAACTGGTGACAAATTATCAGATCTGACTATCTTAACTCACAAAATTTACTAGCTGTTTTGTCATGTTGTGTTGCAACTTTCATTCTGTATTGTTAAATTTGGAATATACCATCCAAGAATATCAGTCAACCGCTTCCACAAAATCTGTGAATGTGCCTTTTAGCTTGAGCTTCTGGCAATAACTTCATGTGGTAGAATAATAAGAGACATCACTGACTTTAAGATATTAGCATGCAATGTGGTATATAGACATAAGACAGGTGTGCCTTATGCAGGATCTTATGTATTGCTAGTAGCCTGTGGTGAATAAATGCATTTCATATTACCAGTAAATTGTTTTTATATTGTTTATCATTGTAATCCCATTGTTGAATTAGTAAATGATTCAGTAATCATAGTTAGATTCTTCTATGAAAGCATAAAGTTTCTTATCAGGAACATTCATGTACTTTTGAAGGTAGCTCTAATAGACCCTGGTTCTGTATAATCTAAGCTCTTGAAGAGTAGGCTTTTTCAGTTTGCAGCTCCGAAAGACCCCCTTTTCCCGGTACAACGTCAGCTCCCAAAGGTCCACCCCCTCAAAACTCGGGGGGAGCATACCCACCAAAAATTGATGATGTGCCCCCGGGCTCTCTCCCTCCCTCCCTCTCCGTCCCTTGCGAAATTTATCAGTATGATCCATGACTGAAAATAAGCTCTGCAAAAATAAACATTTAAAATAAACCCGAGCCTTGCATATAGACCCAACCAATTATCAGATTAGCTTGCCAGTGATACGAATGAATAGAATACATTATCTTTGCTACAATGCAATTCTTTTGTTGTATTTCAATATAAAACATGATTACTAAATCACCACTTGTACGCGCCTCATTGGGAGATATTTGACTATTTTAGACGCTCGTTTCATCGCCAATATGAAAAACTTTTGCTTATAACTTGGCAAATGGTTAGTATATATTTCAATGCAAGACAGTTTTTACGAGCCACTTACGTCTAGGCGTAAGTGCATATACACCAAACACAAGTCAATTGAAGCCGTACAATTTACCGCGAATTTAGGACCGTAAAATGTAGACTCTTCTTTTGTCTATATTAGCACCCAACCGCACATCTCAAGGTTTTATGTAAAAAATCTATATAACTTACCAAAACGAAAACTGAAATTCACGAGCTTCAAATTTTCAGTAACTAACAAAAGGCTAGAATAAAAGATTGGCCACACCTGGGAGACTACCACTTCAGAATAACAATGACTTACAAAAACTATTACGGTTACGGAAACAGAAACTGAAAAGATAAAACGACGGATTGTATATAAAACGACTAATAGATCCTGCTATCATGGCATCAGGTCAATGTTCATCATATCCCGTATGTTTCATAAAATTCACTCATATTTGAGACAATATTGTTGTGCCCATTTTATAGGTGCACAGGTAGATCCTTGTTGTTTTTATTTTTCATTTCTTTTTAATGAAAGAATTAAGGTTTTCCACTGCACGGGGGCCACAAGGGTGATACTAATTTTAATGCTATATTTTCAAAACGAATACGTGTTCCCGGTTGGCTCTATAGCGATTTCACAGAAAAGGTATTTCTAGTACAATGCAGCGTCGGACTCTAGCTGAGAGCGTAGCCTAAGTCATTATAGTAGGGATGACCAATGAACCATCAACTTGATTAGAACACTCCCATAGACATGCAGGGAGATCAACTGTGCACTGCATGCACAGACATTTCTAAATTGAGCTCATTCTTGTATTTTTCATAATTTTTCTGTAAAAATTGGAGATGTTAATGCCAATTATGTTTTGTAACTATCCTGCAAATTACAGCATCATAACTTATTTGGTTTTTCTGTAAGTGTGAGTCAAAATTGGTCCATCGCCACAGTGCGCTTAATTGCCAGTGGCCCAGTGCAGCACTGCTCAGAATGGCACAAAATATTCAGATAAATAAGATCAGGTGAACACCTTGACCTACTGAGCTGTAATTTGGCAAAGTTGTCGTTATCACCTCTATCATACCCTCTGTAAAAAGGTTTAAAAAATGGACAAGTAGATCTCGAGTTAAAAATTAAATACAAGCTTCCCTTTGGAATTTCCAGACACCTTTCGAATCATGTTAAATAGACACCTTTCTGAACATAAATGTGAAGTTTCGTGCTCATTTGTTGTATTTTTCACCTGATCTCAAACCCTAAACATTTTCTTATATTTATACCATCTGCACTGACTTGCTGCTATTCACGCACAGGAGCTGTACTTTTAAAATACGCGCCTAATCAATAATGAGTCTTTCACTCCATTGTTAAAGTACTGTGCTCCCTGTAGCATATATGGAGTGACCAGGCCCTGGAGTGTGATGGTTTTTGTAGCAGATGACAGTATTCATTCAAGCCTATCAAGGTCAGTTATTAGCCACTTGCTGAATGGCTGGGCATTATCAGCTATCAAAGAGATACCTTATGCTGCTGCCAATCACAATAGAGGTTAAACATTTTGTTAAAACCCCAGAAGTGATATCAGGACAAAGCTGTGCATGTTGGTACTTGATTGTTTGGATTCCTATGTTGAAAATCCCTTGTAGTACATTAGTATTTTTCTTATGTGTAGTGTATATTGTTGTGGAAAAAAAGTTCACCCGGAATTTTGATTTTGTGCCACTTTGGCCATTATGGATGATTTTTGGTAAATGTTTTCTAAAAGCATGATTTTAGTGCCTCGGTTTGAAGAAATACTTAATGCTATTGACTAGTAAAGTGCAATTTCATAAGAAACCCATATGAAACTTAAAGAATATGATTGTTTCATGTTTGCATATATATTAAAATAAAGAAATATAAAAAGGTAAAAATATGCTTATACCAATTTTGCTCACATTGCTATATTTAGACTTTGTCAATTTATTTCGTTCCAATGACCGGTCAGAATGGGAAACTTTGAAAATTCATAATTCGAAAAGTTTTTGACCGATTTTGACCATTTAACCACCAAAATGTTGATGAGTTCTTTCCAGAAAACAATTTTTTGTAGCAATAGGGGCAACATGAAATTATGATGGTCATCCCTAATTATAGACTCCAAGAATGGCTCTCCATACACAAATGAATAAACACAAAGGAGGGTAGTCTCTTCCGTGGCCAGCTTGATTTCGATGGAGCGAAACCAAATTGGCTGCGGAGGAGACGGGTAATTTTGCCATGCAAATGAGCCAGTGTCGTAGCCCTGCCTCTATGATGTGTAATTGGACAGGTCAGTGAATCTACATATATGATTCGACGAAAAGGAGTGATTTAGTCGGATTAATTACCCTAGTAATGCGTGAAAGCAATTTTTGAACATATTGCCCTTCACTATAAGTATAGGCTGCACTAATCATAATGCGAATAATCAGACCCAGAACAAAATATTAATTTCTGACATCATTGACTACATATCATTGACTAACAAAACGAGTAAAAAGGTTTATAGTATTACGTCCAGGAAAGCACAAGTAAATGCCCCCTTAATATTGCCCGGATACACTTCCCAGTTTTTCTGTTATTTCCCGCTATTTTCCGGTATACGGTTTTTCCCAAGGGAAAGTGTCATGAGGGGCATTTTATTTTCCTCTCTTCAGGGGTCATGAAAACTGTAGTTTTCTAGGGTATTATACAGGGTGAGTCAAAAAAACTGCAATAGAGCAAAGAATCGATATTTATGTAAGAACCAAATCGAACTTTCCCAATATTGAAAGATTCTATAAATGCTACACTCAATAGCCACCTTCTGTGAAAATATGAAGTGAATCGCAACTACCGTTTAATTTTGATGAGTCCTTTTGCTGCGATACCCAATTTCGTTATTTGTCCACGAGGTACCATGTATTTTGAATGAGAGCAAACAGTGCGCGATAAAGGCACCATATCTGAAACTGACTTTAACTTAAATAAGGTTGATTTTTGCGTTATTTTAATTTCTTTTTTTTTCTGTTCAAACAAACTTTCTAACATTACTTTAAGTCCTTCATACCTCACTCGACTCCAACTCCAGTTTGTTTAATCCCAATATGTCCAACTTACTGGATATTTTGTAATTCACTCCATTTCAATTTGCGCGCATTTCATTTTGACATTTGAAACACCCGCCTACAAATTTGTATGTTTTTGATAGAGAATAAACATCTTTAAAGTAAAGGAAAAATGAAAATAACAACAAATAATGTTTCTTCTCCTTAAACAGGACCAAGGGCAATAACACTTTGGGTGCTCCATTTTATTTTAATGCCAATGAGGTTAAGAAAATGGCAGTTGTTCCAAATCTACCTTACACAGAGTGGGCTGACATTCAAATTTTAGATGTCTCGTGGATAAACATTAAATTTGGGTAGCGCTATAAAGTGTGTCATGAAAACAAAACGGTTAATGTTAATTCCTCAATTTTTTCACACAAGGTCACTGATGGATATACCATATATAAAATGTTTTCAAACCTAAAAAGTTCAACTCGGTTCTTAAGTAAAAATTGATTCTTTTCTCTATTGCACTTTTTTTGACTCACCCTGTATTTTCTACAGAAACTGACTAAGTTCTTTTCTCTCTATCTCCTGTCTCTCTGTCTGTCTTCTGTTTTGTTTTTTGTTTTGTTTTTTGTTTCTGTTGTTGTTGTTGTTGTTGTTGTTGGGTTGTTCTTTTTTCTTTTTTTTTTGTATCTGTCTGTCTCTCGACCCTGGTCTTTTTCAGGATCACGTCTTATTATGGGAAATTCAACGGAGTCGTCACAAAAGTTAACGGAACAGCACGGAACAACACTCTATAAGAAATATGGCGTGCCAATTACGGGACTGGTAAGACCTATACATACATGTAGTACCGGTAATAAGTCAAAATTAAACTTTGCCAACGAAATTAACATCCTGCTTGTCAGATGATTGTTGTTCTACCGTATTAAGGCGATTTAATACCCTGATTTTCATCAGTACCCATCTTCTTTTTTTTGTTGCAAATTTATAAAGTATATAAATATGTTCATCATCTCATGTCCTGAACTTATAAAATATCTCTACATACAAAGTGGTTTTAAACCATTTTAGAAAATCATTTTAGCCCTATATATTTTTTTTTTTTTCTTTACTGTATCCTGGTAACTGAGATGTGTGTTTCATAACAAACCATAATTTATTCTATTGAACATGTCCAAGTAGAATACATGAATAGCATACATTAAATCCTTTGTTATACTATCTATAGAAATATACTCACTGATTATAACACTGAATAAATCCTTTGTTATACTATCTATAGAAATATACTCACTGATTATAACACTGAATAAATTAAATAGGCCTAAATAATCTCTTCCATGTATGTATCTTCTATAATATGTTGTTAGGAAAAGAGATTAAAAAAGGCTATAAGGTCATCAAAGGTCAGGTTATAGGTCAATTGGTTCAGGTCAAATTCAGGCATCAATTTTGAATACATGTGATAGTCTGTGATATCATACATGTCATAATGAGGCATCAATTTTGATATTTTGTCTGTTACTGGATATATAATGGAAATGTGTTAGGTGGATATACTAAAATACCGTGGGATGTAAATGGTGAGTACAATTTAGATTGCCTAGTTGAGTTGGATTGGGCAAATAAATATAAAATAGTTACCAAAATCACACAAATGAAGCTTACGGAAAACTACCTATTATGGTGGTATAGATGACAAAAAATACAATCTTTTTCAACATTGCTGTAGTGTGGTTGTGGTAACCTGTTACCTATGGCTTAATTAAGTTTCAGTGACATAGTGTTGCAAGTTCAAAATACAAAATATAGCTCGACATTGAAAATAGAAGCATTTTTTGATAGTTGTGGAGCACCAAGTTCATGAAGTCATAAAAGAAATCAGGGACCACTTATTCCCATTTTACATATCAACATTATTTCCCTAATGTGTTAGCAACACATATCCAAACTTTTAACGAAATCCGTTGATAGTAAGCTTTCCAAAATGAAGTGAATTTAAATCATCAGTGATGTACCTCCTTCTGGCTTCTATCTTCAAAAGCATGTAAGCTACATTGATACCGATGCCACCAATAAAACGAGAAGATTTACCCCTTCATTTTGCATACCACTTTGTCCAATTTTTTTTTTGTAATTTCTTCACAAAATGCAAAAAAATGCAAAAAAAAATCAATGGGTGTAGTACCCCCTTAATCCAGTTGCAAATTATAATGGCTTTTTTTAAATTGATTTTTCTGACTAACATGACTATGGCCTGCAACCATATTATAACGGCGTGGAAGATTTTATATGCCAGGAAAACTTTTATATGTCAAGGTGTCAAATTTAAAAAAGAATTAAGAATAGTTTGCATCACCTACGATGCATCATTACATAGGTAACATCACAAATTATCATACCTCATTATATAGATTCCTGTCATCTGATTGGTTAAAAGTCATTGAATTAGCTATGCCCTCAAAATGAACTATGGACCGGTCGTGGAAACGAACTAGGGACCGGTTTGAGTCTACGCATGCGTAATCGCAACGTACATCCATTCGGCCATCGGTACTCTCTAAATGTAAAAGAGTGAAAATCTCACTCCCGAAAAGAGTGATTCACTTATAAGACCACTCAAAAAGGAGTGAAATGCGTTTTTTAACCACTCAACAAAGAGTGAAAACCAGTCTTTAAGAGTGAATTTTAACTCTTTCAACATTTTAGAGTTGTCCTTCATTTATAAATGAAGGACAACTCTAAAAATGTGTTGTCCTTCATTTAACTCCTTGAACGAGTTGAAATTCACTCTTTTAGAGTGATTTTCATTCTTTTTTGAGTGGTTTTAAATTTTAAAAAACACATTCACAATTTAATTGTAAAAATCCTCCTGCTCCCATCATGCAAGTTATTCCACTTAGACTGATCAGAGAGGATGAGAAGAATAGGCCTACTTTTATCTTTACTTTTGATATGGGCCTACTTTTATCAAAATAATTAAGCATTGATTAAGCATTTGCCAGTGAAACATTCTCACTCACAAAAATCACAGATACTCAACATGAGAATCTGTGCAAAAATATAATATTTTGACAGAGAAGGTCACTAAATCTGGCCGTCTCAAGTTCATGATTAGTTTTGATTGATCTTCATGTACCAAATCATTTACTTTAAATTGATATCCTGTGACCTATGGCTAGTAGTAGCATACAGGTAGTTCATACTTATTCAGCAATCATAGCTCAGTTGTGGAGTAGTTCTTTGGTTGTATCACCACCTTGACTGATCAGAAGACCTGTGTTTTATATAGGCTTACTGCATACACTGCCTACCTCTTTGCAGCTATGCGTAGCCAAGGTGGGGGCAGTCCGGGGGCCGGGGGTGTGTGTGCAGTCATGTGACCTCCGTATGGCCTGGGCACTCCCTTTTAAAGGGATTTTTATTAAATACTCGTCTTATTTTTGAGGTGTGTGCTTATGTTTGTTTCTATTTTTGCTTTCCATTTTTATTGCAATATTCAAGAACCACACCATCATTTACAATAAAATGCCGAAATGTGGCAGCCGGACAATGGACATGTTATTACGCTGGAGATGCTCGAAGCTGGATATTATACATAAAAGGTGTAACATAGCATATGATTTTGAGAGAATTGACCTAAAGGTAAGCATTACGTCATCTATTATGGATGATGATGAGTCATTGAATGATGACGACGATGATGATGACGATGATATTCACTTCGAACGCTGGACAACCGATTCTTTTGATATACACGCCCTGACGATGACGACAACGATGACGATGATGATGATGATGATGATGATGATGATGATGAATCTTTGATGATGATGATGATGATGATGATGATGATGATGATGATGATGATGATGATGATGATGATGATGATATGATGATGATGATGATGATGATGATGATGATTGTTATTATTATCATTATTACTACTACTACTACTACCGAGACCTATTATTGTAAAATTTTTCTTTAATTTGCGTATATATTTTTTTCATTTTACTCAGGGCAAAGAAGAATATGCGATAAAGCGAGTACAACAACTTGCAGCCCACCCACCTGCTTTGTTTAGCGATCACATTTTCTATTTTCCAGTTGAGAAGTAAGGAAGTAATCAACCAATTATATTAGAGACAATGCGATTTTCTGAACGCAGCACGTGGAACGTACGTTTTCGCGTACGTTTTTACGTACGTCAATACGGTGTTAAATATTGCTAGTCTCGGTTCCAAACTGGATTGTGCTCATTCGTCACGAAGGAGAACAAATGAGCTGAAATAAAGACTATAATATTTGATCTAATTTAACAGCTTCTAACCTAGGTTGATAGAGGGCATAGTGATTGAAAAAATAACAGTCCCGATAACAGTAAGCTGAGTCTATGCCTGATTCAAACAAGCCGCTGCGCTTTTGATTTTTACTAAAATTTTGATCTACATGCTGATTAAACTTAATTGTTTTTTGTGCTCCCCAAATATTATAGTTGCCCAAAAACATATATTTTGATAGATTAAAGATCACTACATCCATACATCATGACTTTACTTTCAAAATGAGACATTTTCGTCCTGAAAATTGGGCGCGTTGCATGGACTTAGACATGAGGTAAAATCAGCATATTCAACGTAGCATCCATCTGCGTTTTATTCTACGTTGGGAATCCAAAATGGGAAATCGCAATGTCATTTTTGTACGCAAAGTATCACACACATTTCAATGGGCAATCTTGCTCCTATTTGCAGATGATATGGAGAAGCTACCCCGGGAAGCTACCATATACATCGGGCATGTACAGAACCATGTCATGAGCGGAGGTAGAACTCCCTCGTTCTGATCTCGTAAATTGGAACTTTGCCCCGGGACTTTGCCTCTATATTTTTCGACTTGACCAAATTTCTCACACGATTATTTCATTTACAGGTCAATTCATCCAGTCTACATAAATATGATAAGAGATCCGATCGAATTCCTCGTTTCCGGTTACTATTATCGACAGCATGGAGACAAAACACCAGGAAGTGTGGATCGAGTGAAGAAAAAATTTGGAGTGGAAATGAGAATGAATGAGGTATGAAAACTTGAAGCCACGTGTATGTCATTTCGTTCACTATTAAACGACCGATGTCTATGATCTTGGTACTAAACAATCTAATGGATAAGTATAGTTATCTTGTTTCCATTAACACCAGAAAATGCACAAACATCCCCAGATTGACGTCACGATGACGTCATAATTGACCAAAACATCAAATTTCACTAAGTCAGAACAGTTACCATGTCCCTCTACTCTTTCTTAAATTCAAAATGGAGGAATACTTGGATTTAAGCGATCCAGGAAGGACTTATTTATTCTAGAATATTATTAAGAATATTCTTGTAATTTCGATCAAAATATGATCGAAATTAAATTTAATGGTTAATTTGTCTTCTTTTTCATAGACTTTTGACCAATGCGTCTTAAAGGAACATGAAGCATGTGTAAAGGAAGAATATCTCTCTAGGATCTTTCATTTCTTCTGTGGCACACATCCAAAATGCAGGTACCATTTTATAGCGAGTGATATGTACCAATCCTTGTCCGGTAAGGGGGTGGGCAATAATTATGAGCCGCCAGGGGTAAATTTTCCAAACAGGGTACCAAAACATGCTCCCCCCTCGGCTTACAAAAAATCGCTTAACCCCTCTCTGCCTGATTATAGGCGGTACCATCATAAAAACACAACATATTTATGTAAAATTCAATTTCATTCACAATTTTTATCATTTTTTTTTACAATTCTCCCCTTTTTTCTGTCACCCTGGGTAAAAAATAGTCTATTGTTAACCCATTATCTTTTTCACCAACGCCTTCCGTCTACCGACGGCCTTACATGAACCGACGGCCATGACGAGCGGGGGGATCACCGGCCCCCTGGTCCCCCACTGGCCACGCCACTGTAACTTATTCTATGGTTGAGTATCTGTCTTTGAAAGACAAGGAGGTCTCAAACAAAATGTGCCAAATCTCACTGAATATCACACTGTTTCATTAAAATAAAGTGTTGGCACTTATTGTACGGTCTCAAAGTGTTGCCAGCCTGATGCACCGGTCTCGCGCAGCCGTTGCTTTTCTTGGGCGGCCACTTCTGAGTCTGTCTTTGACATCTCCGGTCTGACGAAACTTGGCTTTTAGCTTGGAGATCATACTTCGGGAAACTCCAAAATTTGCCGCAACTTGATTCTGAGGTATATGCCAGCCTCAAGCTGGCCAATAGCTCGAGCCATATCTGGTAATTAAACCATGGTTGCTTTCTTGCAAATGACCACTATGAAGAAGTGACCAGCAAGAGAAATTGACTTGCGTTGATCCATTTCGATCCACCTGTAAAAATCGCTCCCCCCCCCCCGGCTTGCCAAAAATTGCTTGCCGACCCCTGTCGGCTGGAAAAAAAATTCTTGGACCCCTCAATTTTACCCTCCCCCAGCGCTCATAATTATTGCATATATGTAGCCACTAACCTAAATAATATTAACGAGGGCTGTCATGGTTGTTAGGGACGCTTCATTTAACTTCCAGTTAATATAATTTTGTTCATAGAATTTTGACACTATTAATTATTGATTAATTAATGTTGCTTTGAACAAAATGTAGAGGGTGTTACAGAAGCCAAGACGGTTTCATTTTTATCGATACATGTAGGAGTGGCTGAGTGGGGATTGTTTGAAAAAAAATCATAATGACGACCTTTCTCCTATTTTGTTTCTCCCTTTCCTTTCCTATCCTTTCATTTTCTTTCCTTTCTCATTTTTCATTTTTCGGGAGCTGCAGAACGACGACGCATTTGCCTCCCTTACCTCGACATAGCAACTGAATACGCCGCTGCGATTAGAGAGATTATTTGTTCGATGATAGTTATCATGGTTATTAGTTTGATAGGGCAATGTCAGGGGAAAATGTTTGCGATATTTCATAAAATTGACGAAATATTAATTTCAGAGTTGTGCAACTGGGCCTATATTGAAAAGATATTTAAAATATGGCCAACATAGCGCCAACAGGGTCTATGGTAGACTGGTTCAGTGGTTACCATGATCACAAAGTTGCTAAAAATTATTGTATAAACTTGAACATTCAGGCAACGTTCCAGAAACCTATTATTACGGAGGGGCGGCTAACCCTAAGGTGTTTCATCCGGCATATTAAAAGCCTTAAGCTAATTGTAGATCCATCGGTGATGGTACCCATAGGAAAATAAAAGCATTCAGGTGCGGCAAAGCCACCTGGTGACTATTTCATTATCGCTAGCGTCGGAAGAAGTGATTCATATCGTATCGTGCGACAAAATTTTTTATTTTCTATCGCGCAAGTTTGAATGCAATCTAATTGGATAATCTGATTGGTACACGTGCGCGTGACAGTATCAATATACAAATATATACTGCCATGAGAGGTTCTGGTTATAACTATGGGCCCGCGGTGAGATCAATAATACTATTTTCCTGAGGGGCGCAGAAAATAGTATTAATTGATCTCATCGAGGGACCATAGTTTTAACCAGAACTTCGAATAAAGGCAGTATTTATATTTGTTTTATATACTTCATTAATATGTTCTTTGTTCATTGATTGGTTAAAAGAAAATTATTTGACGTTTTGACTCCAGCTTCTATCCTGAATGAACAGCACGACCAATATAAGCACAACCTATATTTTGCCCTTCAAAAAAATCGAATAGGCTAGAATCGGGCTAACCAATTACAGCAGCGCGAAATCACGCTATGGCAGTTTCGCGTGCGTGAACTGTTCCGTCGCATCAAATGCTCGCACGCGGAAGGCATGGTCAAAAGTACTATTTACGGCTTGGAGGTACTATTTACGGCTCATCCGGGACATTGAAAATACTATTTACGGCTTAGAGTACTATTTACGGATAGGAGTACTGATGGTAGAACTATTTTTGGTTATGTGATCCACTTTTAACCAATCAATGAACAAGAATATAATGAAGTATATAATACGCATTGCGCTGCGCCTTAACAGTCAGACTAGAATATATATTTCCGATCAAAATTGCATGTTTATGTGATTTTTCGCCAAAATTACAAAAATGGCTCAGTAGAAGGTTGTTTATTAAGTTAGTTATTGTTACAATACATATCAATACATCCAAATGTCCAGGGAAATTGAAATAAACATATATTATATACCAACATTTCTCCATTCTGTCTATAGCACCGATCTAAAATGGTCATTAAATGAGGCCAAAAGACGTGTAGAAAAGGAATACTTAATAGTTGGACTGCTAGAGGACTACGAATCCACACTCAGACTTATGGAGAAACTAGCGCCTAGCTTGTTTAATGGCATTGTAACCGATTATAAGGCTGACATACGAAAGAAGGAATCAGGTACGTTCAAGTTAAGCGATGATAATTGACCCCTATAGCCAATAAGATACTGAAACTAGCGCCTAGCTTGTTTGAAGGCATTGTGACCTACTATCACTCTGATGTGCGAAAGAAGAAATCAGGTACGTTCAAGTGTTAACAAGCGATAAGTGATTGACCACTATAGGCCCATTCCATGTCAAGGTATGTGCACCGCAGCACCTCTTCAATTTTTTTCTTTTTCTGTGTGGTGGTAGATATTGATGAGAAAGTAAAATCCCGAAAATTTGAGCTTCATACTCCATTTCGTTTTCCCGTGGCATCAATTTGAAATTTAGGGGTCAGCGTAAAAATGTGTCGCAACGCGAAGACAACGTTTGGAGGTCCATAAATGTATAAAGGGAACCATTTACAACTTTGAAAAGTATGTATTCTGGGTACTTATTTGTGTAGAATTCAAATCTGGCATCAGAAAACTTGTAACTCCTTTACTTTAAAAGATATAGGGCCCTCAAAATGCAACTTCGTCCATCAGGACCAAATTTGGGGGTCAAAACTCCAAAAAAGTAAAAATAATTTTATTGTCCATTTTTTTTTGCCAGTCAGAGCCCTTTGGTAGGACATTACTCTTAACAAATATTGAGCCTATTACAAATACTTTTGCTGAGTTATTACCCCCCAAAACCCCAATTGTACATTTGGATGACATTTTGACCCCCCTAAAAAAGTAAGTCAGTTACAAGTTTGCCTGATGCCAGACTTGAATGTTGAAGATATGTCCTTGGACAACTTTTCAAAGTTGTATTGGTTCCCTTTGGGACTCGATGGCTCCAAACATCGTCATTCTCCATAGAGTTGCGACACATTTTTGACGCATGACCCCTGACTAAATTTCAAATTGATGCCACGGGAAAACGAAATGGAGTATGAAGCTCAAATTCTGGATTTTACTTTTCATCAATATCTACCACCACACAGAAAAAGAAAAAATTGAAGAGGTGCTGCGGTGCACATCCCTGAGTTGACATGGAATGGGCCTATAGCTAATAAGGTACTAAAATTAATGTTTCTGTTGACAATATGATTGGACAAAAAACATTCGCTCATTAGAAGCGTTGCGTGCATCAGGTACCACTGCCACTGAATAGAATTGATTACAACATAGACTCTAAATACATGTATTTAGAGTCTGTGACCACAACTAGAATATCTTAGAGTTTCCTCCTGAGGGTCAATGACGTGACCAGATCACTGTAATTCAGCTAGAGGCAATATATGATGGAGATTAGTCAATTAGCTACATAATATGACCTTGTGTGGTACATGTACTTACTAGTTCCCTGGAAGTGAGTTTTGCCTGAGGCAAAATGTTGACAGCTCACTACAATATTTATTACCATCCATTTGGCTGAAAAATGATGTGAGACGTGATCAATTCTGTTAAGGCAATGGAACCTAATGAAATTTAGTGGCGAATCTTGGAAGAAAGGAGAATAATAAATTACAAATGTTTTGGGGAAAGATTAAATAAAGGGCATTGGCCCTTTACCATTGCCCGAAGGAAGATAATCAACATATTAAGTATCATTGATGTTTTCCATGTTGCACACAACTTAGAACTATTGTAAAAAGAGGAGTTATTGAGCTACTCAAATCGTAATAACACACCTGCACGATATACAAATAACTCCAAATAATGCAGAGGCGGAACTAATTGTCAACACCAATAGGGGCCATGCACGTTTTAGTCGATTGACTTAAAATGGATTCGAACTAGAACCATATTGTAATGCAGTCTATTCAATAAATTATTGGGATCATCCTAGAGCACATAATATATCTTATATTGAATAAAACTTATGTGTATGTTAATGCTTCTATCGAAATTAGTGTAGCATCCTTGCATGATTGGTTGTATAAACTACGTCACATGCATGATCACTACAATATAACTGTCACAAATTGTCCGAAATATCCCGGCTATAGAACAATGTTGCTTTGGTTCTTCGCTCATTTTATAATTACTTTTTTTTCTCCTTACCATAGAAAGATATCAAACAAACTTCAAGAAGCCCATATCTGCAGAAGTACGTGCGATACTTAGAGAAAAACTCGACTTGACGTACCAATTTTATGACTTTGTGAAGATTAAGCTAGAACTGCTTAAGAAGGAATATGACATATAGCTTAATTAGGTCCGGGAATCGGACATGTCTTCAGTTAAGAAGTGACACGGTGTATTCAGCACGGGCGTGTTTCGTGTATCGTGATATACGCGGCATATTGAAACATTTACTTCTTCCCACAGCTGTTTACCACCAGTAATATCACGGAGACAACAATATCGTCTTAGGAATGTTGGAAGTTGGAAAATTGCAAGTTGAAGTTGAAGTTGAAGTTGAAGTTTATTTGTTTTCATCTCAATTCACATCAATGTTATAGAAAATGGAAAATGCAAGATAAAGAATATATTATGATATTACTGAGATAAGCGTGGATGCCGCAAATACGCAAAGCGTGAATCTGAACAAGATGGAAATTTAACTTACACTACTATTAACGTGTACAATAATGATATCATGTGGAGCTATGTGGCCAAAATAAGAATGAAAAGTAGGAAATACCATGGGGAATGATAACGTTGTACGCGTTAGGGAACTGAAACGCTAAAAACGCATACGCCCTGGAAAGCTCAGTCTCAAACGTTGCATTTGTTACAGGGCCCTTATTATAACATTGTAAAACACGAAGCAGTTGAGGCCTATGGTATATAAAATAAATCGTTTTAAATATTATATTGACTGCTACATGTACATAACGTGATAAAAAAAATACATAAATAAAGCTGCTGTGCCAGTTGGATTCCTTGCTCTAATAATTTTTATAATGATAGAGTGAATCCCCCGGCCCTCTATTCGCTGTAACAGTAGTGATGTCATAATACAGCCTGTGTGCAGACTTTGTTCAAGGACACGTTCACGGTCATGTACGGTTCCTACCGTTTTAAAGCTAAAAACCCGTCCAGTTATAGTAATTAGTTAAATAAATCATAATATTCTGCGTTTTGTCATGATTTATGGATGGTTTCCAAAAATGCAATTATACTGTGTGAACATGGTAAATAGGGGACTGTCCTTGAGAGGTGCTTGAACCAAAACACTCCAACTATATGCATGGCTGTCTTTATCCAAGGTGATGATGTAATGACTATGACAGCGAATCCGGTCATCTGAAAGCTTTTGTAAAACTCATCACTTTTGTCATATGTATTGGCCTTCACTCTATTGTATTTGTTCATTTGTGCATGGATGGCTAAAATAGCCCTACTATTATAGGGCCTTTTGACTGTGAGTACTGTGGTGATCCAAAACCATGCAAAATCATTAAACCTGCCTATATAGGCCTATATCCAGAGAACTGCTGAACCCATCAGGTGCAGCGGTTAGTGGGTTTTAGCGGTTCTCGGAAGGCACTATAGTAGGGCTAGGCTAAAACTCCATTGTAAGTATTCTCATGATATTGCAAAATGGATGGAGACCGTTGCATTGAAAAGCATAAAAGTCGGTCATAAGTCATAAAAGTCGGTCGACGGTTTATGCAATAGACCTGTTTATTTGAATTGGAAGGGCAAAACCCAGCAGTTTTCATAGTTCTCAAAATTCAAACAATTCATAATGTATACGGTCCCACGACGAGTCGCCTTGCCGCTGATATCAGTTTTGATAGCAGCAACAATATTTTTCACCATCACTTACAAGTCTACTTACAGACTAAAACCAGAATCGACGCCGGAGATTGAGGTGAAAAACACCAATGAAGAAATTAAACGTAGCAAGAAAGGTAGGACCAGCTTTATAGCTTGAGATCATGAAATTGCAGATGTATATACAATCTGATGTTTTATTACTAGTCGAGCTCAGCTCCTGAACCAAGTCTTCATCAGCTCTATGGACCTAAATACAGCAAGATAATGTAAGATACCGGTAGTAAATGTAAACCTGTATTTTAGCTAGAGTATCTCGAGCTGTAGTGCCGTACTATACATTACGCTGTCTTTCCTATTCGGCGAGGATGACAATTTTGACCTCCTCGTCTGTTTACATACAGAGACATAGGCGTAGATCCCGGGGGATGGGGGGATTTGCCAGGGTGGTGGTCCATACAATCCCCCCCCCCCCCCCAATGTTGACGCCTGGTAATGGGTTTCTGACCAAATTAACCTCATATTTGCCCATTTTAGCCCCAAAAGTGCAAATTTTCGCGCACTTCACGCGCATTTAATCTACTTTTACACCATATTTAATCAGTTTAGCTTCAAAATAGCACAAATGTTCGCGCGCTTCGCGCGCATTTATATCATAAACTAATTCTGTCGCCAAAGGGGCTGGATTTACTATACTTCAAGATTTTTTTCCAACTTCATCCCCCCCAATGTCAAAAAGAAATCTACGCTACTGAACAGAGAGGTAGACAAAAGACCGTTCCGCTTGTCCAAACACTCAAGTATCAGAAGGATGGTCCACAATAGCGTGATTCACGTAACATGAATAGGGATTATAAAAAGCTGTCAAGAAGAACCATGTGCTTCTTTTGTCCAATTGCCATCAAGATTTCATATGGAAACAATTCAGAATTCGACTCAGAACACGATCATGTCAAAAATTAATATTTTGTTCTGGGACTGATTATTCGGACTACTCGAGCTAGACATACCCCTTGTGTCAAAAACGCGGGGCAGTTTGATTTATGAAGAAAGTGTCATAGTAAAACGTAAATCTCTACCCTCTATGATGCACACCGACATCGCCCGGTTAATAATTACATTATACAGCCAGAGACACTGAAATTAATACCCGGGATCGATACACGTAAATGTGCTATGCACGATTGATATTCAGACGATAAATCTTTGGATACCGGGGTACAAAATGATGAATATCTCCCGTAAATGATTTCGTATAAAGAAACCACATTTGGTTCCTTGCACGTGAATGTTCAACAGATATTATCGTCGTTAGCTAGCGTCTTGAGAAAAAACCATTGCGTCTTGAACTGGAAAAACTGACAGAAATATTCTGATTTTCTGATGTGAGCGATCACTCACATGGCGTATACACACAGAGGTCACACACAGGGGTGTTGGGGTGCACTCACTCACATGGCGTATACAAGCTCACTTACACAAAGAGAAGCCAATTACCGAGCTATAGTCAGTAGCCTTAGTCGGGATGTCCCTCGGCTCATTAATTAATGCGTCTCAAAGGTCGGAACAAAATGGCCATGCGTGGCTGTGGATTTAACCTAACATGGCGATTTCTGCCATGAAGATATCGGGGTGATGACACTGTGTGATGTGTAATTAGACAGGTCAGTGAATCTACATCTATCAGTATTCGACGAGAATTGAGTCGGATTAATTACCATAGTAATGCGTGAAAGCAATTTTTGAACATATTGCCCTGCACTATAAGTGTAGGCTGCACTCATCATTGACTACATATCATTGACTAAAAAACGAGTAAAAAGGTTTATATTATTACGTCCAGGAAAGCGCAAGTAAATGCCCCCTTAATATTGCCCGGATACACTTCCCAGTTTTTCTGTTATTTCCCGCTATTTTCCGGTATACGGTTTTCCCTACTAGTTAGGGAAAGTGTCATGAGGGGAATTTAATGTTCCTCTCTTCAGGGGTCATGAAAAATGTACTTTCTAGGGTATTATATTTTCTACAGAAACTGACCATAGTTCTTATCTCTCTGTCTCTCTCTCTCTCTCTCTGTCTTTCTGTCTGTCTTCTGGTTTTGTTTTGTTGTTGTTGTTGTTCTGTTTTTTGTTGTTGTTTTTTTTTTGTTTTTGTTTTTGTTTTTGTTTTTGTATCTGTCTGTCTCTCGGTCCCGGTCTTTCTCAGGATCGCGTCTTATTATCGAAAATTCAACGGAGTCATCACAAAAGTTAACGGAGCAGCACGGAACAACACTCTATAAGAAATATGGCGTGCCTATTACGGGACTGGTAAGACCTATTATAGGCCTACATAGCAATTAGTCAAAATCAAACTTTGACCACGAAATTAGCAACCATATATAACGATGTGGGAGATTTTATATACCAGGAAAACTTTTCTATGTACCTTGCTCCAAAAAGATTTATGATCTGAAAGATCATACAAGGGTCAAATTTAAAACAAAAATTAAGAATAGTTTGCACCACCTACGATGCATCATTACATTATGTAACATCACAAATTATATACCTCATATATAGATCCCTGTCATCTGATTGGTTAAAAGTGCGGTCATTGAATTAGCTATACCCTCAAAATGAACTATGGTCCGGTCGTGGAAACGAACTATGGACCGGTTTGAGTCTATACGCATGTGCAATCGCAACGTACATCCACTCGGTATAAAACAAATATTGACTGCTTTATATTCGGGGCATGGTTAAAATTATAGGCCCGCGGTGATCTCAAAACCATGCTATGATTTTGAGATCACCGTGGGCATATAGTTTTAACCATGACCCTCATAGCAGTCATTATATACCTCATCTAAAGATCTAAAGATTCCCGATCATCTGATTGGTTAAAAGAGCGGGCATAGTTTTGACCCCAGACAAAAGTAACTATTCCCCGGGCAATAGTTCTGCGTGTGCTTTGTTCCCAGCGTAAAATGATATTACGCACGCGTTAATGTTTTCGCGCGCTTTAATTACGCGGAAATCGTCTGTGCCGTTCGCATTAAAACTGTTACTTTCTCTTTCCAAAATCGAGGTTTTTAACCAAACAGATGACAAGAATCTTAAGATTTGGTATATAAATTAAATATTGACTGCTTTTTATTCGGGGTATGGTTAAAATTATGGGCTCGCGGTGATCTCAAAACCATGACTATGCCCTCGGCTACGCCTCGGGGCATAGTCATGGTTTTGAGATCACCTTGGGCCTATACTTTAACCATGCCCCTCATAGCAGTCAATATTTGTATAATATTTGTGGTCAATACGGTTCGCTGGACATCATCTGCTGAATTCGAATTATGAAGTACGCCAAGTACCTGTACTTGCATTTTCATTAAACATGCTTCAAATGCCGCACTAAAATTTACTAAAGTATTCTTTTGGTCCTAAGGATCACAAAACATAAAACATGTAGTTACCAAGTTACGGGCTCAACAGGTCAAAGGTGAATTTGCATCATGTACATGCGTTAAATATTGAAAGTTGCTCCAATTTCGTTAAAATGGAGACAAATTCTCAGAAAATACGTTGTAAAGTCGGTTGTCTTGTCCTGTTTTTGTTCGTCAGTGTTCAGTTAGCCGTCCACTTGTTCTGTACCATGTCGAATTTGACATCCATGTATACAGCATATGCTACATACATGATGATGATTTCATAATATCAGGCTGCCATCATGTTTGCCATTTTGGTTCGCTTTAGCACTTTCTAAGTTTGTTCGAAAAGGTTCCTTTAAGGGTACACGATGTATTGTTGGTCGAAGCAGCCTAAAAATTGATTTTCATTATCTTAATCAATATATTATTGTAAAAAAACAAAAACACTTTGATGTTTTGCAATAGTTTCATTCTACAAATCATATACTTTGAAAACTTGCTTCATTTATTGTTGTTAATGAGTTATGTACGTTTTACAAAAGTATTGTTGTTTCAGCCCTCTTTACAAGTTACAACATAACTCAAGAACCACAGGACCTACAAAACTATATCTGTGATATTTGAATTCTTCTACACACTCGCTATGAAATGATCAATGCAATATTTGCCAAAGCTCACTACCATTCGCAAGATGCTGTGAACTACCAAATCGCAACAGTTTAAAATAGTGTCTAACCTTAAGTCAGCCTTGAACTGCGGATATTATCTTTTTTAAATAGTCGTCTTATTTTTGAGGTGTGTGCTTATGTTTGTTTCTATTTTTGCTTTCCATTTTTATTGCAATATTCAAGAACCACACCATCATTTACAATAAAATGCCGAAATGTGGCAGCCGGACAATGGACACGTTATTACGCTGGACATGCTCGAAGCTGGATATTAAACCTAGAAGGTGTAAGATAGTATATGATTTTGAGAGAATTGATCTAAAGGTAAGCATTACGTCATCTATTATGGATGATGATGAGTCATTGAATGACGACGACGATGATGATGACGATGATATTCACTTAGAACGCTGGACAACCGATTCTTTTGCTATACACGCCCTGACGATGACGACAACGATGACGATGACGATGATGATGATGATGATGATGATGATGATGATGATGATGATGATGATGAATGATTTGATGATGATGATGTTGATGATGATGATGATGATGATGATGATGATGATGATGATGATGATGATGATGATGATGATGATGATGATTATCATTATTACTACTACTACTACTGAGACCTATTATTGTAAAATTTTTCTTTAATTTGCTTATATATTTTTTTTCATTTTACTCAGGGCAAAGAAGAATCTGCGATAAAGCGAGTACAACAACTTGCAGCCCACCCACCTGCTTTGTTTAGCGATCACATTTTCTATTTTCCAGTTGAGAAGTAAGGAAGTAATCAATCAATTATATAGAGACAATGCGATTTTCTGAACGCAGCACGTGGAACGTACGTTTTCGCGTACGTTTTTACGTACGTTAATACGGTGTTAAATATTGCTAGTCTCGGTTCCAAACTGGATTGTGCTCATTCGTCACGAAGGAGAACAAATGAGCTGAAATAAAGACTATAATATTTGATCTAATTTAACAGCTTCTAACCTAGGTCGATAGAGGGCATAGTGATTGAAATAACAGTCCGATAACCAGACGACGGTGGACTACATTATTCAATGTGGCAACAGCCAAAAGCGTAAACAAAACAGACAATATGACGGCAACACTGCCTGCACGATGGACGCAATTATTTTTCCCGGAGCCAGATCCGTTTTTAATAGCTCTATTGGCCGGGTGGCCCCATTACAGAAAAAAAATGCACAAAATATATTTCCCAGTGCAATATGTGACCGTACAGCACGAATGAGCCGTAAATGTCCTCAATTGTATTCCGAGTTACAGTGTAAAATGGGCATGAAGGTCATATTCATAGGTATTTCAATTTGGTGCTACGTGTATCTCATTAAATGAGGTACACGTAGCACCAAATTGAGGTACCAATGAATACGACCTTCATGCCCATTTTACACTGTAACTCGGAATACAATTGAGGACATTTACGGCTCATTCGTGCTGTACGGTCACATATATACATTTTCATATGAAAATAAATAATTTTAAATTAAAAGAAAAAAGAAGAAGAAAAATTTTTAATCATCGCCGGGGATGGGAATCGATCTCGGGACCCTTTGCGTGGGAGGCGAGATCCGTAACCACTACACCACGTAAACTCATTGATACACATAGGGGAAATTTTCAGTATATATCGTAACATATCGTGCGTTATTCATACAAAAAAATCAAAAAAACAGTACTTACAATGAGGTTCACTGGCGAACCTCAACGGATTTAGACTGATAAAATAGTGCTTAATAACATACGTACAGTTTTGGAATAATTTGAGGCATTTTTGTGTTTACGTGTAAAACCAATGACGACGTCAAAATTGAGCCAATCTTGGCCGCCCCCCCCCTGCCGATAACAGTAAGCTGAGTCTATGCCTGATTCAAACAAGCCGCTGCGCTTTTGATTTTTACTAAAATTTTGATCTACATGCTGATTAAACTTAATTGTTTTTTGTGCTCCCCAAATATTATAGTTGCCCAAAAACATTACTTTGATAGATTAAAGATCACTACATCCATACATCATGACTTTACTTTCAAAATGTGACATTTTCGTCCTGAAAATTGGGCGCGTTGCATGGACTTAGACATGAGGTAAAATCAGCATATTCAACGTAGCATCCATCTGCGTTTTATTCTACGTTGGGAATCCAAAATGGGAAATCGCAATGTCATTTTTTGTACGCAAAGTATCACACACATTTCAATGGGCAATCTTGCTACCATTTGCAGATGATATGAAGAAGCTACCCCGGGAAGCTACCATATACATCGGGCATGTACAGAACCATGCCATGAGCGGAGGTAGAACTCCCTCGTTCTGATCTCGTAAATTGGAACTTTACCCCCGGGGTGGGCACTCAACTTTAGAAGTAACGGTATGTGCCTGTCAATAGGCCCCTCTTTTGAAGTATACCCAATGACCCCCTTTTTTAAAAGTCATACCCGATGACCCCCCCCTTTTTTTTTTTAGTTGCGGCTACCCAATGACCCCTTTTTTCTAAAATAGCATCATCAAAATTTCACAAAATAATGCCGAAACTTTCAAATTCTCTTATTTCAACAAATTTGTATTGGAAATTTGGAAAATTTGGAACAAGAAAATAGAATTTTGCTCCATTTTTTTCAAAATTGTCTACCTGATGACCCCTTATTTGAAATCTTATACTCAATGACCCCTTTTTCAAAATCTTATACTTAATAACCCCCCCTTTTTTTCATTTTGTTTGTACCCAATGACCCACTTTTTAAAAATAACATTTTGTACCCGATAGGCCCCTACTTCGCGACGCTGATAGGCACATACCCGTCACTTCTAAAGTTGAGTGCCCACCCCGGGACTTTGCCTCTATATTTTTCGACTTGACCAAATTTCTCACACGATTATTTCATTTACAGGTCAATTCATCCAGTCTACATAAATATGATAAGAGATCCGATCGAATACCTCGTTTCCAGTTACTATTATCGACAGCATGGAGACAAAACACCAGGAAGTGTGGATCGAGTGAAGAAAAAATTTGGATTGGAAATGAAAATGAATGAGGTATGAAAACTTGAAGCCACCTGTATGTCATTTCGTTCACTATTAAACGACCGATGTCTATGATTTTGGTACTAAACAAACTAATGGATAAGTATAGTTATCTTGGTTCCATTAACACCAAAAAATGCACAAATATCCCCAGATTAACGTCACGATGACGTCATAATTGACCAAAACATCAAAATTCACTGATTTTAAGTCCAAATTTAAGTCAGAACAGTTACCATGTCCCTCTACTCTTTCTTAAATTCAAAATGGAGGAATACTTGGATTTAAGCGATCCAGGTAGGACTTATTTATTCTAGAATATTATTAAGAATATTCTTGTAATTTCGATCAAAATATGATCGAAATTAAATTTAATGGTCAATTTGTCTTCTTTTTTCATAGACTTTTGACCAATGCGTCTTAAAGGAACATAAAGCATGTGTAAAGGAAGAATATCTCTCTAGGATCTTTCATTTCTTCTGTGGCACACATCCAAAATGCAGGTAACATTTTATAGCGAGTGATATGTTCCAATCCTTGTCAGGTAAAGGGGTGGGCAATATTTATGAGCCGCCAGGGGTAAGATTTCCAAACAGGGTACCAAAAAACGCTCCCCCCTCGGCTTACAAAAAATCGCTAAACCCCTCTCTGCCTGATTATAGGCGGTACCATCATAAAAACACAAAATTTTTATGTAAAATTCAATTTCATTCACAATTTTTATCATTTATTTTTTTACAATTCTCCCCTTTTTTCTGTCACCCTGGGTAAAAAATAGTCTATTGTTAACCCATTATCTTTTTCACCAACGCCTTCCGTCTACCGACGGCCTTACATGAGCCGACGGCCATGCCGAGCGGGGGGGTCACCGGCCCCCTGGCCCCCCACTGGCTACGCCACTGTAACTTATTCTATGGTTGAGTATCTGTCTTTGAAAGACAAGGAGGTCTCAAACAAAATGTGCCAAATCTCACTGAATATCACACTGTTTCATTAAAACAAAGTGTTGGCACTTATTCTACGGTTTCAAAGTGTTGCCAGCCTGATGCACCGGTCTCGCGCAGCCGTTGCTTTTCTTGGGCGCCCACTTCTGGGTCTGTCTTTGACATCTCCGGTCTGACGAAACTTGGCTTTTAGCTTGGAGATCATACTTCGGGAAACTCCAAAATTTGCCGCAACTTGATTCTGAGGTATATGCCAGCTTCAAGCTGGCCAATAGCTCGAGCCTTATCCATATCTGATAATCAAACCATGGTTGCTTTCTTGCAAATGACCACTATGAAGAAGTGACCAGCAAGAGAAATTGACTTGCGTTGATCCATTTCGATCCACCTGTAAAAATCGCCCCCCCGGCTTGCCAAAATTGCTTGCCGACCCCTGTCGGCTGGCCAAAAAATTCTTGGACCCCTCAATTTTACCCTCCCCAGCGCTCATAATTATTGCATATATGTAGCCACTAACCTAAATAATATTAACGAGGGCTGTCATGGTTGTTAGGGACGCTTCATTTAACTTCCAGTTAATATAATTTTGTTCATAGAATTTTGACACTATTAATTATTGATTAATTAATGTTGCTTTGAACAAAATGTAGAGGGTGTGACAGTTGCCAAGACGGTTTCATTTTTATCGATACAGGTAGGTGTGGCTGAGTGGGGATTGTTTGAAAAAAAATCATAATGACGACCTTTCTCTTATTTTGTTTCTCCCTTTCCTTTCCTATCCTTTCATTTTCTTTCCTTTCTCATTTTTCACTTTTCGGGAGCTGCAGAACGACGACGCATTTGCCTCCCTTACCTCGACATAGCAACTAAATACGCCGCTGCGATTAGAGAGATTATTTGTTCGATGATAGTTATCATGGTTATTAGTTTGATAGGGCAATGTCAGGGGAAAATGTTGGCGATATTTCATAAAATTGACGAAATATTAATTTCAGAGTTGTGCAACTGGGCCTATATTGAAAAGATATTTAAAATATGGCCAACATAGCGCCAACAGGGTCTATGTTTGACTGGTTCAGTGGTTACCATGATCACAAAGTTGCTAAAAATTCCCGGGTAAAAATTATTGTATAAACTTGAACAGTCAGGCAACGTTCCAGAAACCTAGTATTACGGAGGGGCGGCTAACCCTAAGGTGGTTCATCCGGCATATTAAAACGCTTGAGTTTATACCCAAATGCATTAAGCTAATTGTAGATCCATCGGTGATGGTACCCATAGGAAAATAAAAGCATTCAGGTGCGGCAAAGCCACCTGGTGACTATTTCATTATCGCTGGCGTCGGAAGAAGTGATTCATATCGTATCGTACGACAAAATATTTTATTTTCTATCGCGCAAGTTTGAATGCAATCTGATTGGATAATCTGATTGGTACATGTGCGAGTGGCAGTATCAATATACAAATATATACTGCCATGAGAGGTTCTGGTTATAACTATGGGCCCGTGGTGAGATACTTCATTAATATGTTCTTTGTTCATTGATTGGTTAAAAGAAAATTATTTGATGTTTTGACGCCAGCTTCTATCCTGAATGAACAGCACGACTAATTTAAGCACAACCTATATTTTGCCCTTCAAAAAAATCGAATAGGCTAAAATCGGGCTAACCAATTACAGCAGCGCGAAATCACGCTATGGCAGTTTCGCGTGCGTGAACTGTTCCGTCGCATCAAATGCTCGCACGCGGAAGGCATGGTCAAAAGTACTATCTACGGCTTGGAGGTACTATTTACGGCTCATCCGGGACATTGAAAATACTATTTACGGCTTAGTACTATTTACGGATAGGAGTACTGATGGTAGAACTATTTTTGGTATTGTGATCCACTTTTAACCAATCAATGAACAAGAATATATTAATGAAGTATATAATACGCATTGCGCTGCGCCTTAACAGTCAGACTAGAATATATATTTCCGATCAAAATTGCATGTTTATGTGATTTTTCGCCAAAATTACAAAAATGGCTCAGTAGAAGGTTGTTTATTTAGTTAGTTATTGTTAATATATATCAATACATCCAAATGTCCAGGGAAATTGAAATAAACTTTATTATATACCAACATTTCTGCATTCTGTCTATAGCACCGATCTAAAATGGTCATTAAATGAGGCCAAAAGACGTGTAGAAGAGGAATACTTAATAGTTGGACTACTAGAGGACTACGAATCTACACTCAAACTTATGGAGAAACTAGCGCCTAGCTTGTTTAATGGCATTGTAACCGATTATAAGGCTGACATACGAAAGAAGGAATCAGGTACGTTCAAGTTAAGCGATGATAATTGACCCCTATAGCCAATAAGATACTGAAACTAGCGCCTAGCTTGTTTAAAGGCATTGTGACTTACTATCACTCTGCTGAACGAAAGAAGAAATCAGGCACGTTCATGTGTTAACAAGCGATAAGTGATTGACCACTATAGCCAATAAGGTACAAAAATTTATGGATGTTCTAAGTTTATTTCTAAGTTGACAATATGATTAGACAAAAACATTCGCTTATTATATAGAAGCGTTGCGTTTATCAGGTGCCACTGCCATTGAATAGAATTGATCACAACTAGAATAGCTAGAGCAATGAGATGACCAGATCGTCATAGAGGCAATATATAACAGACATGACAGAGATGGGTCAATGAGCTACATAATATGACCTTGTGTGGTACTTAGTTCCCTGGAAGTGAGTTTTGCCGGAGGCAATTTGTGGTCAAATGTTGACAGCTCACTGCAATATTTATTACCATCGATTTGGCTGAAAAAGGAGGTGAGACGTGACCAATTCTGTTAAGGCAATGGAACCTAATGAAATTTAGTGGCGAATATGGGAAGGAAGGAGAAGTAATAATAAATTACAAATGTTTTGAGGAAAACGTTAAATAAAGGGCATTGCCAATGCCCTTTATTGGCCCTTTACCATTGCCCGAAGGACGATAAGCACCCGGATAATCAACATAAGGGACCGCTCATTATTAATGTGGGAGGGGCTGGGAAAAATGTAGGGGGGTTATGTGATTTTCACTTTGACAAACAGGGGGGTTAAGTGATTTTTTTTTCCTGAGAGGGGGGATCAGTGAAATTTAATAGTCATTCACTATTATTTATATAATACCAAGTATCCTGGAAGGTCTTGCATATACAGTAACAGTATCAATCATACCACATATAATTAGTATCTAATGACTTATTTGCACAAAATTGTTCCCATTTTGCACCATATTTAACCATTTTAGCTTCAATAGTGCAAAAAAGTTGCGCGCGAAGCGCGCATTTGTTGTACCATAAACATAGTCAGTGGCCAAAATATGCTGGATTCACTATACTTTTTTTCTTTTTCCTACCCCATCCCCCCATGACAAAAAAACAAATCTACGCCACTGCCACATGCTACACACACAAACCTCTCCCTCCTCACCACGTGACCACCCCACCTGCAAGCACACACCTATTATTTTTCTAACGAAAAGTAGATCTATTGGCATAGGTGTATATAGGCCTAGAATCCCGGGGGATGGGGGCTAAATTCCCCCCAATATTTGCCAGGGGGATGGTCCATACAATCCCCCCCCCCCCCCCCATGTTGAGGCCTGACAGTAGGCCTAGTGTGGGTTTCTGACCAAATTAACCTTATATTTGGCAATTTTAGTCACAAAATTGCACATTTTTTGCGCTTCGTGAAAATTGATTCCACTTTTTTACCATATTTGATCAGTTTAGCGTCAAAAAGAACAATAAACGTATTTCATTACCACATTCACTATGACTTCAAGAATTGTTTTCCAACGCCATCTACCACATGTCAAAATCCCAATCTCTATGGCTGAATTAATATTGAAGTTTGCTTGAAAGGAGAGGGGGCCATGTGATTTTGTTTGATTCAATAGGGAGGGTACGTGAAATTGATTCATCGCAATATTGGGGTTAGGTATTTTTCACCCATAAAGCTCAACATTCTCCCGGCCCCCTCCCGCATTAATAATGAGCGGTCCCTAAGTATCATAATATATTATTGATCTTTTCTATGCTGCATGTAAAAAGAGGAGTTAATGAGCTACTCAAATCGTAATAACACCTGCACAAATATACAAGTTTTTACTGGTTCAGTACTCCAAATAATGCAAATGAAGCATAACTAATTATCAACACCAATGCATGTTTTGGTCGATTGATTTCAAACAAAATTAGAACCAGATTTCAAACAAAATTAGAACCAGAACCCATAGTATTGGTGATTTTTGGTAAGCAAATCCAGTAAAATGGTATTCACTTTTTGAGCTTTCGATGACCGGTTATGTCATCTTGATCACAGATGTCAGGCTCACTGCACTTCCCGCCATGGAACCTCGTAGTCTCATTCCCACAGGTTCTTGATTGGCTTATCAGCGAGGCGTAGACGTGATCCAGAGTCGTAGACGTGATCAGTCCCATAGCGGGAAGTGCATTGAGCCTGGGCATCTGTGATCAAGATGACATAACCGGTCATCGAAAGCTCAGAAAGTAAGTACCATTTTACTGGATTTGCCTACCAAAAAAATCACCAATCGTATGAAACAATCCTACAAACAATGACAAATGAAATTCTTTAAAGAACCCATACTGGGATCATCCTAGAGCACATAATATATCTTATGTTGAATAAAACTTATGTGTATGTTAGTGCTATAATGCTTCTGTTGAAATTAGTGTAGCGTCCTAGCATGGTTGGTTGTATAAACTGCGTCACATGCAGGGCCTCTATAATATTATAACAGACTTTGAAAAATTGTCCGAAATATCCCGGCTATAGAACAATGTTGCTTTGGTTCTTCACTAATTTGATAATTTTTGTTTCTTCTTACCATAGAAAATATCAAACAAACTTCAAGAAGCCCATATCTGCAGAAGTACGCGCGATACTTAGAGAAAAACTCGACTTGACGTACCAATTTTATGACTTTGTGAAGACTAAGCTAGAACTGCTTAAGAAGGAATATGACATATAGCATAATCAGGTCCGGGAATCGGACATGTCTTATTAAGAAGTGACACGGTGTATTCAGCACAGGCGTGTTTCGTGTATCGTGATATTCGCGGCATATTGAGACATTTACTTTTTCCCACAGCTGTTTACCAGTAAATATCATGGAGACAACAATGTCGTCTTTGGAATATTGCAAGTTGGAGAATTGCAAGTTGACGTTGAAGTTTATTTGTTTTCATATCAATTCACATCAATGTTATAGAAGATGGAAAATGCAAGATAAAGAATACATTGTGATATAAGGTGTGTGCTTGCAGGTCACTTGCTTGGGTTTATTTTACTTGGGGATCACTGGATCTTCTAAGGCACTGCGAGGGCTCTGATCAAGAGCTATCATACCACATATGATTAATATTATCTAATGACTTATTTGCACAAAATTGTTCCAATTTTGCACCACATTTAACCATTTTAGCTTCAATAGGGCAAAAAGGTTGCGCGCGAGGCGCGCATTTGTTGTACCATAAACATAATCAGTGGCCAAAATATGCTGGATTCACTATACTTTTTTCTTTTTCCTACCCCATCCCCCCAATGACAAAAAAAACAAATCTACGCCACTGCCACATGCTACACACACAAACCTCTCACTCCTCACCACATGACCACCCCACCTGCAAGCACACACCTATTATTTTTCTCACGAAAAGTAGATCTATTGGCATAGGTGTATATAGGCCTAGAATCCCGGGGATGGGGGTAAATTCCCCAATATTTGCCAGGGGGATGGTCCATACAATCACCCCCCCATGTTGAGGCCTGACAGTAGGCCTAGTGTGGGTTTCTGACGAAATTAACCTTATATTTGGCAATTTTAGTCACAAAATTGCACATTTTTTGCGCTTCGTGAGAATTGATTCCACTTTTGTACCATATTTGATCAGTTTAGCGTCAAAAAGAACAATAAACTTATTTCATTACCACATTCACTATGACTTCAAGATTTTTTTTTCCAACCCCATCTACCAGTAAATATCATGGAGACAACAATGTCGTCTTTGGAATATTGCAAGTTGGAGAATTGCAAGTTGACGTTGAAGTTTATTTGTTTTCATATCAATTCACATTAACAGAAGATGGAAAATGCAAGATAAAGAATACATTGTGATATAAGGATAAACACTGATAAGAGCACATGATGTAGAGCATTTGTAGTGTAAAGAGAAAGACACAAAACGTGAAGCTTGTGGCACTCAATCTGAACATGCAAGATGGAAATTTAACTTACACTACAATATTAATGTGTACAATGATGATATCATGTGGAGTTATGTGGCCAAAATAAGAATGAAAATAAATATAACTAGAGCGGTTTTCGGTTTAGCCGCGGTTCTCGGCATTCGCGGTTTGATGTATTGAAATGATAATTTTTGGCTTGCACAATCATGTTGAATGCAAAAAGTCCACTTCATACCAAGCGAAAGTAGGAAATACCATGGGGAATGATAATGAGTAAACGTTGTACGCAGGAACTGAAACACTGAAAACGCATACGCCCTGGGAAGCTTAGTCTCACAACAGAGGATGATTTAAGTACTACCCAACACTACTTGCGGTTAAGCATAGCTGTGTGAGTGAACATGACACCACTGCTCGCCCACTGCAAAGACGTGCATGGTTAAATTTGAAATTGGACAGATATGTTTACAATAAAAACACATTCAAAATGCTGGTCGATTTCACATTTTATGTTTTCTACAGAAGGTGTGAATCATCCTTTATGCATACATCACTTTTGTTCTGAAATCGACCAAGTAATAATGACACACACACAATTCTAAAACAACATCTTTTACACATAATTCAATGGGATTTGAAAAGTAAAGTGGCGGTTTCAACTCTAGTGATAACAATTTTTGCCGTGCATGATGGGGCTTCCTTAAATCATCCTCTGGTCTCACAAGTTGCATCTCATTATGAGCATACCTGTTTATAATGTAATTTTATAAAATCCAACGTGTTTCTTCAATTATCATTCCGTAAAATGGAAAAACATGATAAGCGACTTTGAATTGAGTTGAATTAAATCGTTAAAAGTAATGATGATAAGTACTTGGTTTGTAAGAATGCTGCCGTGATAGTACATCATTTTCTTTCTGAAAATGTAAACCTTTTATGTATTTATCATCTGAACTATGAAAGGTAGAATACAAAACAATAGAGAGATTGCGAATGCCAATCGCAGTACATGGACGTACGTCGATATATTCAAGACCACTCTCCTCATCGAACCCGGGGGGTACTCAGTACAAATGACCATACGGGGACGTGCCGCAAACATGGGTAGCATTTTCAGCCTTCTGGTATATCAATGACCCCTTTTTCAAAGCCTATTTTGGTATATGAATGGGTCCTTTTTCAAAATTGTCTCAATTTTTCGGAAAACAGCCCAATTTTTCCGTAATCTAGCCAAAATTGTCTAAATTTTCCCAAAGTTTTGGGAAAATTTGTAAAAACTAAGACAATTGTGGGTAAATTCGGCCGAAAATTTTGACTTTTGGTATATCAATGGGTCCAAATTTCTTGAAAAATTGGTATATTTATGGGTCTACTTCCAAAATCTCAGCGGCACGTCCCTACCAAAACCAAACTTGAGTACCCCCCGCATATCGAAGCGAGGTCGCGTATTTTATAGCCAGTTTGAAGATTTTGCACGTGCGAAATTAACGTATACATCGTTGAAAATGCACAGAATTTGTCCATTTTACAATAATTATTTTAAAGACAGTTAAGGATAATGAATATACGAAGGAAAGTCTAATTATTATTATGATCCTTTTTATTGTACCAAATCATTATAATAAAGCTACAGCGATGTGTTGAAAACTGACTTCATTTATACGCATTGTCCACACGTAGAGATTGTCCATTGAAATGTGTGTGATACTTTCCGTATCACATTTTGGACACCAACGTCGTATAAAACGTACGTGTTACGTAGAAATATGCTGATTTTACGACATGTCGAAGTTCATGCGCCTTAAGTCTTTTGAAAGCAAAGTATGGATGTAGTGGTCCTTAATCTATCAAAATCTATATGTTTTGGGGCAACTATAATATTTGGGGAGCACAAAAATACAATTAAGTTTAAGCAGCATGTTAACCTAAAGTAATGTAATGACTATCAGCGTGTTTATAGTGAATATACCGTATTTTGAGTATACCGTATACGATAATCCTTGTATATGTACCGAAACTCTTGCTGTTTATAGTGAGACACAGTTACCGCACAAATTATATGCCATGTACCAACTAAACATTATCGTACATTTGCAATGACCCCGAGGTCAAACGGGAAATGTGTAAATATTGTGGCGCGAGCTATAAACAGCCCATTCAACAATATGATCATGATGACGGCAAACATGTAGCTTCTGTTTTGATAACTCGTTCCGAATGTCTTGCTCGCATTCTACGCATTATGAAGAAGCTCCTACTTCCGGTAATACCGCACACAATTTATACTGGTGTTTATAGTACAAATATCTCGCGACTATATCCTTCGGTTGAGAAGGACATCGATATACCGTACATACTGCTAGTGTTTATAGTGGGCAAGTATCCGGATAATTTCTGACCGGATAGAAACTAGAGAGATTGCGAAATTTACGTGAAACGTGATACGGGAACGCCAACGGCAAACTACATTAGTCAAAAATAGGTTAGTGTGCCCTCTAGAGGGTGAAATCTATTGTGAATTGGTCAATCGTAGAATTACCGTAAGGCGATTACGTTGCGGTTGGTAGCAAAAAATGACGTTCCAAAATGACAAAAAGACGCATTATAAAATGCAGACAAATATTATGTTTGTCTTGTTATGAAGCGAATCAAAGTATCCTAATAGAGCAAGTAGAGTCCGACATGTAATAAAATCCATTTGGGGGGTTACAATTTGATCTAGTATAGACCAGAAGAAGTGAATAAATTTCGATTTTTTTCGACGCGAATTCGAACGGGAAGATTACCTATTCATTTGTGTGTGGAAAATGCCGTCCAAAAAATCATCTTGCGAAGAGGCGTTTTAGGCAAGATCGAGTCGTGTTACGGCAAATTTGCCGTTGAATTTTGTTTTTGGACGGGGGACAGAAGTTCATGCAACGCCATTTTTCGCCTTGCTTTTTCATTGTTTTAAACATGTTAAACAGCTGTCAAAGTGTTTTGCTTATGGGATTGAGATTTGGCTATAGCCGGAGCCTATAGGGTAAGCACAGATTTGAGGTCAAAGGTCATTAAGGGTGTAATTCCAGTACATAGCAAAGAGCTTCAAAATGCTTCTTTTCCTGCAGATTACATAGTATACAGAGGTGCGACTGACACATAAGCATTGACATTAGCTGGTGTCTATATTGTAACAGATTTTGAGTTCAAGATCATGTAGGGGTCAAACATAGTTTATTACTGAAAACAACTTTGAAATTCCCTTTTGATGCATATTATGTGCTGTGATCATCAGAACAATGGCATCATGTGCATAGGGTTATAATTACAGTTGGCTTAAACATGGGGAGGGGTCTGTTTTGGGGGAAATTCTAAAAGTTTATCCAATTTGAATGAAATTAGTAGTATGTGATGTTGATGTGATGTTGATATGATTCAAAACACGATGGAGGTCATTTTAAGGTCATCAGAGGTCAAGTCAAGATCAAATTGTTTTTATTAGATTGTCATTAAACTTAGTGCCTATATTTTTTCACAAAAAGACAATTTTGACCAAAGCCATTTCAAGGTCATCAGAGGTCATTTCAAGGTCACGACTGGACTTCGCGGTCTTTCAAGACCGCAACATATCTATCTCTATGTCTTTCTTTTCGATCAGTGTTCCGGGGGAATTCGTTGTGACGACGAGTCATAAACTCATAATCGACGCATGATGCACGAAGCAGTAAGCGAGCATGAAAAAGAGCAATGATGAACAGAAGAAAAAGATTCACCTACCCGTTCACTCAATCATGAACAAATAGAACTGGAGCACGCAATATATCATGTCTAGAGTTGAAAATGATATAAGAATAATAATAGGCCTAGTAGTAAATCAATAATAAATATGAAGTATAAATAAATTAAATTAAAGTAATAAAAGTATTTAATGGAGGATATGTATAGATAGAAGAGAAATATAATTGAACAAAGTGCAAATAAATTAATTGATCCATGGATAAGTAGTGTAATAATCAGCATGGTAAAAAGAGAGTTTGCTCTGAAAAAAATCAGTGAATGGATGGTACAGCTAGCAGGAGAAAAGGGCAGTTAGACCAAGCAAAAAGGGGTGCCATTTCCATTGTTCTTTACCCTACAGTGTGCGTACGCATCGTAGTTTGCTCAGGACACGTGCATTTTAAATCGCCTACCGCATTTCATATACAAGAAAGCCATTGAACAGTGTAGCGGCTCGTTCATGCATATCGATAGACGATGTCAAGTGGTCTATAAATAAAACCATGAATGAAATAAGATTGTATAACTATTTATCTATAAATAAAACCATGAATGAAATAAGATTGTATACACTTCTAGTGCCCGTTTCTATTCATCGTTATGTATTCTTCTCCCGTGCATTATTTTCGCGAACTACCCTTCATAGCCCAAATTATATAAACCTGCACGCTAAACAATGCATTATCTAAAACCCGCACGCTAAACAATAGATTCTAGATAATACGTGCACGCTCAAATACTAGAAATACTACTTTCACATAACTATATAGTAGAGTTAGGTGGCGCTTTCGACACAGAGGTCACATAACTATATAATTGTCTGTTCGATATATATACCATCAAAAAGTACGAATATACATTCTGTGGTGTTAAAATGGTATAGTTACAAACGGTGTTCTATTTTGCAAATATCATTGTCATACATTATGATTAATGACCTCAAATAAATCAAACATCAAATGAGAATAATCGAGCTTCTATTAATTAAAAAGGGCCAAAAACAGGTGGATCATAATTATACAAGATGACACCATTGCAAAATATTCAGGATTTTACAAATGAAATACATGTAGGCCTATATCTAAAATAACATGGCCGGGCCCGGGAAACACACACTAGCGCATAATATCATGATCATGCTTTATAATACTGAATACATTGTAAAATCCCAATGTCGTGTGTTTTAATATAAGTAGATTTTAAAGTTCAAATTATAGAGCTATAAAGTCCAGTTGATATTGATATGTTTTTTCTCTCATCTCAATTCACCGTAGTACTAGTCGGACATCTAAATCGGTCGTTTCCAGGTGAACTGGTTCAGTGCTCTCTGTGTTCGAAACCACGAAAATGATCACAACATAAAGTCAATTGGTTACAAACTATTAAAGTATGACGTATGGCGCAATCGATACCATTGATAGCTAACTTATACAGGGATTGATTTTCTTTACCAGTTAAATGCTACCTAGCTGGTCAATGGCCTGACGGTGTTTTTAAAATGTAAGATATTTTCCCTAATATTAAAACTAATATAATGAATGCAGCAATTAATATTGCCTATTGTTTTAATACACTCAAAGTGTATGACGGATAATGTACTCGTGCAAATGCATTCGTCAAGATCAATTGCACTTGCCATGGAGTTATTGCATTTAGCTCTCGAGCCTATCGGCTAAATGCAATAACTCCACGGCGCGTGCGATTATCCTGACGAATGCATTGCACTCAGTTCATTATCCTTATCATAACTATTTGCCGTCGTAGTGTGATGTCAAAATCGATCGATGCCAAGTTAACTGGTTTACTCACGGAACCACGATCAAAACGAACACAACACAAAGCCAGTGGATTTAAATTGGCACAAATTCGTACAAACTGTATAAACTCTGTTTTCTACTAATCATACTCCTTCGCCATCCGACACCAAACTCTTGTTTTGGTTATTTAGACAACTAATGACATACACCTGTTAAAAAATACTCGTTTAAAAAAAAGCCCGTAAAACATCGATGCTATGATCTAAACTGTACTGAGTGCAGCCAATCGTATTTCATACCAATACAAATGTGGGTTCGATACACCCAAGGGTGAAATGGTGATTCATATCTCTTTATTGAGTGCATATAACGTATCATACCGTGAATATGACGGACTACTCAAATGCATTCAACAAAAGCATGATCCAATCTACCGCGACATTTAGTCTCACACACAAAGCAAATGCACTACGATCATATAGGTTGATGACAACATTTGATTGAATGGACTGGACTGCGCCATGATTACGGTGAAGGACACCGGTTAAAATCTTTTGTTTGGAGCCAATCGATAAAAGCATGCAGGGCATCTATAGATATATTTGTTTCAGCATAGCGCCACCATAAATTTATTGTAGTTAAGTTTCGAGGCGAACGGCATTATGAGGTCCGCCCGCACAATGCCGTAGCAGGTAACCCGTATGGCGTTTCCAGTGAACGCCTCTTCGCAATCTCTCTACTATACCGCAATGTACCGCACATCTGCTCCCACTATAAACACGCTCTATCAGCGTGTTTATAGTGAATATACCGCATCTTTAGTATACCGTATACGATAATCCTTCTATATATACCGATACCTTTGCTGTTTATAGTGAGACACAGTTACCGCACAAATATATACCAACTAACATTATCGTATATTTGCAATGACCCCGAGGTCACACGGGGAATGTGTAAATATTGTGGCGCGAGCTATACACATCCCATTCAACGATATGATTATGGCGGTGAACATGTAGCTTCTGTTTTGATAACTCTTGGGGTGAGAATCGTTCCGAATGTCCTGCGCGCATCCTACGCATCATGAAGAAGCTCCAACTTCCGGTAATACCGCGCACAGTTTATACTGGTGTGTTTATAGTGCAAATATCTCGCGACAATATCCTTTGGTTGAGAAGGATATCGATATACCGTACATACTGCTACTGTTTATAGTGGGCAAGTATCCGGATAATTTCTGACCGGATATAAATTATACCGCAATGTACCGCACATCTGCTCCCACTATAAACACGCTATATGACAGCGAATCCGGTCGCCTGAAAGCTTATACAGCTCATACAGCGCATGGAGCTAATAACCCTGGAGGAGCAATAGATTATGTAACGCATTGTTGCTTTGTGCCGATTTCAATTTCCGCCAAGCTATTCATCGAAAGGTACCTTTTGTTCGAGACAAAGGAGTTCCGCCATTAAATCGGTAACTGATCTGACAGCATATTAACGCTTTAATAGGCAGGCTACTGTCAATAAGTGATCAAACGAAAGTCGCGTGAAACCGCCTACACGAACGAAAAGAACCCTTTGTTATCATACCAAGCGTGTGCTTGAGTTGTCGCCTGCACACAAAACAGAGGTTCGCCTACAATACAAACCTATATGCAGCGCCCAAATTGGTTTGGGCGCTCATTTGAATCAACTGAGTGAACACGCTCTATCATTTCGCTTACGGACAGTTCATCAGCCTGGGGAAAGTGTGTGCTCTGTGTGGCGGATATAAGAATCTTCACAAGTTAGTTGTTTATTGTTTGCCAACAGGCCTATATTTATATGAGGATTTGAAGTAATTATGATATACTCCATATTAACGCATGTATTTTGTTCATTTCGGTCCTACTATAGCATTAAGGACAGTAGCCGTGGTCCACATCGTGTTTTATTATGTAGGCCTATTATACCATAGGCATATAATACCGAGTGAACCACAGATTGCCTGGGAATCACATGCAGGGAACCATGATTAGGCCATACATTATAGGGGCTGACAGGTGTTTTATGTAAATTTCAGGGTGCTGAGTTTGAAGCTGTTGCAAGTATATTTTTAGGTTTTGACCCACGTTTTGACCCCTGGACCTCAAAATGTGACATTTTTGCTGATAACTCGAGAAGCATAGCCATATGGGCCTACTATTTCTGAATCGTTATGATCAGAGCAACATTTGGGTGTGATTCATAAGAGGTGGTGCACTGAAATAATCATGTGTACCCCGGGTGGTCAATTATAGGGGAGGGGCAAAGATTTTTTTGGCAGCCCAAAAGTTGGGGGTGGGAGCAGTTTTAAGGAAGGTTATTTGGCACGAAAGGGGGAGGGGAAATATTTTGACACTGCCAAAAGGGGTGCAAGCGATTTTTGCTAGACCATTTTGAGAATTGACCACCCAGGGCGGGGTACACATGATTATTGCACAGCACTAATAAAATATTTGTCACCCCCCCCCTTGACGCCCCAAACGTCTTTTTCCCCCTCTTTGACGTGCCAAACCATGTTTGCCCCCCCCTCCCTTTACATGCAAGAGTTGGGGAACCCAAATTGATCACATAATGCGAGCGCATCGAGCCGGACATTTAAATATTTGAACATGTTACTATCGCTTTCTACACCTTTTTAAGGGGGTACTACACCCATTGAATTTTTTCGCATTTTTTGCATTTTGTGAAGAAATTAGAAAATAAATTGGACAAAGTAGTATGCAAAATGTAGGGACAAAACTTCTCGTTCTATTGGTGGCATCGGTATCAATGTAGCTTACACGCTTTTACAGGTAGAAGCCAAAAGGTGGTACATCACCAATGTTTTAAATTCACTTCATTTTGGAAAGCTTACTATCAACGGATTTCGTTAAAATTTTGGATACATGTTGCAAACGCATTAGAGAAATAATGTTGATATGTAAAATGGGAATAAAATGGTTAATGGTTCTTGATGACTTCATGAACTTGGTGACTCAGCTCCACACCTATCAACAAACGAACGGGTTAAAATGCTTCTATTTTCAATGTTAAGCTATATTTTGTATTTTTAACTAGCGACATTATTTCACTGAAACCTAATTAAGCCATAGGTAAAACGTTTCCACAACCAAACTACAGTTATGTTGAAAAAATTGCATTTCTCTTCACCTATACCATCAGATTAGGTAGTTTTTCGTAAGCCTCATTTTTGTGATTTTGATACCAATTGTACCTTTGTCTAGTTGAAATGGATTGGACAAACCAATCTAAATTGTACTCACCATTTACATCCATTCCCAAGAAATGTTATTCTGTCCATCATAGCATTATATATCCAGTAAAAAGACAAACTAGACCAAATATCAAAATTGATGCCTCATTGCAGCTATGTTGATATATCACATGTGTATACAAAATGGGGTAAAATTTGACCTCAACCAGGTGACATACAACCTGACCTATGATGACCTATAACCTTATAGAAATCTCTTTTCCGAACAACTCATGATAGAGACATGATAGTATTAAATTTGCTATACCATTCATTGTGGAAGAGATATAGTTGATCACAAGTCTGAAGATGGTATAACAAAGGATATAATTTATTCTATTCAAATACTACTTGAATAGAATAAATTATGTTTTGTTATGAGTGAGGCACACATACTGAGTTACTATAATCCCATAGTAACAGGTAAACAAAAAAAAGTATATAGGGCAAAATGATATACTAAAATCACTTTGTAGGTAGAGGTATTTTATAAGTTTAGGACATGAGATGATGAACATATTTATGTAGTTCATAAATTTGCAAGAAAATAAAGAAGAGGGGTACTGATGAAAATCAGGGTATTATTCCCCCTTAAGGCGTAAAATAGAAATGTCCCGGGGGAGGCACTCCCTATCTGAAATGGCAGGGATGTGCCTCGACCATGTTAAAAGTAGGGGGCTTTCAGGTCAAATGTACAATTACAAAAATATGGGGTCATTCAGTACACAACCTGAATAAAAATGGGGTCATTCGGTATGAAACTTTAAATAAAGGGGGTTAATGGGGTAACAAACTGTAACATTGGGGTCATTGGGTACAAGATTGCCAAAAAGGTGTCATTGAGTACACATAAATAAGTGCCAAAACTGCGAAAAAGAGAAACTTGGCCACTTTGGGAACTTGAATCAATTAACAATTTGGAAGCAACTCGATGATTGAATTTGAAAAATCCCATTATTTCTCGAGGAGAACACAAATAGCACCTAACTTTGGGAATAATAAGTGGGTCATTGGATAGCAGGAAATAGAAAAAGGGGGGTAATTGAGTACCTGGTTTTTTCAAAGGGGGTCATTGGGTATTAGGTAGAACAATAACACAAAAAAGGGGGTCATTGGGTACAAGCCGGTTTGAAATAGGGGGTCTATCCCGAGGCACATGATGAATGTCTGTTATGGAAGTGCCCCCGGAGAAATGTGTGCTCAAAACATCTGTATTTGTCCGAATTTTGCAAGCCAACCGATGTAGTTCGATACGCCCAATGTATGAATAAAAGCACCTAACACCTAAAGTCGCCCAATTGAACAACTGTAGGTGTCAATCGCACAACTTCATGAATATTGATGCCAGCGCTCAAATCGGACACAATAGAACAATAAACCATTCAAATGCGCTGATACAACATGTCACTTGTTGGCCTTCACTCTATTGTATTTGTTCATTTGTGTATGGATGGCTAAAACTCCACCGGTAGCACTCGACAAGTACTCTCATAATATTGCAAAATGGATCGAGGCGATTGCATTGAAAAACATAATAAATGATTCATAAAAAGTCAGCTGACGACTTCATCACCAATAGACCTGTTTATTTGAATTGGAAGGGCAAAACCCATCAGTTTTCATGGTTCTTAAAAGTTAAGAAACAATGTACCGGGTCCCACGGCGAGTCACCTTGTTGATGATATCAGTTTTGATAGCAGCAACAATATTTTTCACCACCACTTACAGACTGAAACCAGAATCGACACCGGAGATTGATGTGAAAAACACCAATGGAGAAATCAAACGCAGCAAGAAAGGTAGGTTCAAATTGCAGATACAATTATACAATTTTATTACTGGTCAAGCTCAGCTCACCTGAACCAAGTCTTCATCTAGTCCGAATAATCAGACCCAGAACAAAATTATAATTTCTGACATGATCCTGTACTGGGTCTGAACTGTTTCCATATGAAATCTTGATGGCAAATTGGACAAAAGAAGCACATGGTTCTACGTGACAGCTTTTAATCCCTATTCATGTTACGTGAATCACGCTATTGTGGACCATCCTTCTGATACTTGAGTGTTTGGACAAGCGGAACGGTCTTTTATCTACCTCTCTGTTTGTAAACAAACCGGGAGGTCGAAATCGTCCTCCTCGTCGAATACGAAAGTCAGCGTAATAGTACGGCACTGGTCTTCATCGTGTTCATAGAGCTCGGGCTATATCATCATGATCGTACATTGTACAGTATAGTCCGAATAATCAGTCCCAGAACAAAATATTCATTTACTGAAATTATCGTGTTCTTGGTCTGAACTGTTTGCATTCAAAATCTTGATGGCAAACTGGAAAAAATATAATAAAAGCACATGGTCCTACTTTACAGTTTTTAATCCCCTATTCATGTTGCGTGAATCACTCTATTGTGGACCATCCATCTGATTCAGTGTTTGGACAACCGGAACAGTGTTGTTTACAGGTCTTTTGTCTACCTCTCTGTTAAAACAGACAAGGATGTAAAAAATGACATCCTCTCTAAATAGGAAAGTAACAGCGTTTAGTACAGCCAAGGGGATGACACTCTTATTCACATGGTTTTTTTTACAACGCAAACCCTATATCAAATCCCGGTGGTTTGCGAATAATGAAATGTCCGCATCCCAGGATCAATTAAACCCTGGTATGAATTATTTATTAGCTTTCGCCACGATCCGATTTGTAATAACATAAAAGCACTTCAAATAACAGCCCGTTGAGTTCAATGAACTACGCCCTGAAACCGATGGAGTTGTGCCTTATAAAGAAGCTCTCCCATTGACCTCTATTCAGGTCAGTGAGCTCTCCATACACAAATGAACAATTACAATAGGACAAGGCCAGTTCCTATGACCTGCTTAGTGACATGTTATTTTGAAGTCTTCTAAATCTTAAATATCTTGAAGATTAGTATTCGTTTGTGCATATGGACTGCACATTTATGATGCAAAATATTAGTTCTTATATACAATTACAAATATTGGAATTATGACACACGGTATAGGTGATATATAAAACGACTAATAAAATCATGTCATCATGGCGTCATGTCAAAGGTTCATTATATCCCGTATGTTTGTCTAAATTAATTAATATCTTGAAACAATTTTTACACCCATTTAATATGTTTTCAGGTGGAACCCGACTTTTTTGAATTTTCATTTCTTTTTATGTAACAAATTCAGGTTTTTCCATTGCGCGGGGCCGCCGAACAATACAAATTTAGGCTAACATTGAATAAACGCGGAATTAAGAATAGGCGTTTCTATTGTTTATCCAATTAACTTAGACACCCAGTTTTTGTTACTTATTTGAAAAAATATACACTTTCAAAGAAAGTCATGAAAGAAAAGTGTTAACATTCGCTGAGACCTAACGGGATTTTTGTGTTTCCAAAGAATTGAGTGAGAGTTTACCAGAAATTCTATTGAAATTGGAAGGTTTTTCTCAACACTATAAAAATAATCCGGTAGAAGTTGGGTACCATTATTTTGGAAGGTCTCATTATACAGATTTGTAGGTATGGTGATTTTGGATAGTGAATGGATGAATAGTAAATTAATCATACTCCTCACCAAAAACATTTTATAAAAATGAAAAATATAATTCAGGTCATAAGATGCTCACAGTGTTTCTAATTGGCATATAGTTATTCTTAGTGTATTAACTCAGTGATCCTAGCAGTCCCTCAACCAATTACAACAATTCGGCGCTGTATTTGAATCTTCTTCTGTGCATGCTTTTGGCTTGGCACAATTCTAATACAAATTGTATGCCATATGAATGTTCTGATGTTATTCAGTATCGAAGTTACGTAATGTTACTATGTCAACGGGATCACGCGCTAGAGTAATGAACCACGATCGAAATGATCACCACATAAAGTATATGGCACTCGAAGGCATACCAAAGTAGCGTGATCCGGTAACCAAGAGAATTACGTAACCACTTCGATGCTGAATTGGTGAGGAGTATAATTCACAATACACTCCAGACGCATAGTAACTTGCCCTATTTGTTATAATGCACCAACTGTGACATCTTTTGAGTTATAGAGGTTGTGCATGAAATTATTGATTGGCTCCAAACAAAGGATTTGAACCGGTGTCCTTCACCGAAATCATGGCACAGTGTAGTCCATTCAATCAAATATTGTCATCAACCTATTTGATCGTAGTGTATTTGTTATGCGTGTGACGACCTCTCGCGGTAGATTGCAAACATGCTTTTGTTGAATGCATTTGAGTAGACCGCCATTATTGTGAATTAGTAAAAGGATCAAAGAAAAAGGGTGGAATCACTGATCAATATGCATGATTACAATGTTCAAACACCCTTACTGTAAATAGATTATCCCATCAAAAGTTTCAAGTCATTAGGAATATTCGGCTGGACCCAGATATCTTGCTGTAAATTGGTAAAAATTGAATAAAAGCAGACAAGGAAGAATATTTTTTATCGCTTTACTAATAATTTCTGTTAGGTCTGACCGTGTTTAGCCACTTTTCTTTCATGACTTTTTTGCCAAAGTGAAACTTTTCGAAATATATCCTAAAAACCGGGTGTCTAAGTTATTTGGACAGACAATAGTACATACAGCGTCTGACTCTACCTGAGGACATAGCCTGAGTCCAATGGGCTCCAAGAATGGCTCTCCATACACAAATGAACAAATACAATGAAGGGTCGCCATTGCTCTCCATACACTAATGAACAAATACAATGGAGAGTCCGACTGCCGTGCAAATGAGCCAAGTGTCCTCTCAAGGTATGCTCTGTGGTACAGCTCTATGGACCTACCTTGTGTCGAATACGCGGGCAGTTTGATTTCTGAACTATAAGAGCACAGTATAGAAAATGTCATAGTATTAATAAAATAATGTAACCCTGTATTTCAGATCACAGCAGCATACGCTGTCGACCAAGTGTTTTTAAAATGCGTAAAAAAACAACTTGATTTTAATCCACATGTTGAGGAAGTCTGATTACCTTTTTAAAATAGCCGAGTGGGCGGGGTTTTTTTTGTGTGAAAACTGAAGCATCCTATGTATAAAAGAATATAATATGTAGTTAGGGGAAAAAGTTCACTTTGGTGACCACTCTCTGGCTAGTAAGGTTTGACGATTGATTCAACTTCTATGGACCATTTAGAAAAAAATAGCCACCATGTCCCTCGCGAAAATCCCGGCATTTTTTCGCTAGAGGCCAAAATCAAAATGGCCGCCGCCACCATTTTGAAAATCTAAGTTTTGAACCAGAGCACCTATAATCATGCACAAAGACACTTTTTCGGATATGTCGAGTACAAGAATTCCGATTCTGACATTAGTTTGACATTACGGCATTATTTTCACCCAGAAATCCAAGATGGTGGCCGGCACCATCTTGAAATATATAGTTTTGAAGAAGAGGACCTAAAATCGTGTACAAAGACACTTTTTTGGATAAGTCGACCACAAGGATTTCAAATTTGACATTACTTTGACATTACGAACTCATATTTACCCAGAAATCCAAGATGGTGGCCGCCGGCGCCATCTTGAAAAAAATAAGTTTACCTAAAATTGTGTACAAAGACACTTTTACCGGTAAGTCGACCTCAAGAAATTCGAATCTGACATTAATTTGACGTTACAAAATAATTTTTGCCCAGAAATCCAAGATGGCCCCCATTTGGTAGAGCGTAAATGTGATTTTTGAATGAGAGTTGAAGCATAAGTGTGTCATTTCCGCCTTATCTGGGGTTCATGTCTCTTATATGGGGTTTAAACTGCCTTATCTTGGGTTTACATCCCTTATCTAGGGATAGGGCGCCTTATCAGTGGTTTAGACGACCTTATCCTGGGTTTACGTTCCTTACCTGTGGCTAAGATGCCTTAACCTTAGCATATCGCAGTCTAAACCCGGATAAGGCATATAAACCCCAGATAATGCGCCGCAACCTCAGATAAGCGACGTAGACCCCAGATCAGTCTAAACCCCAAATAATGCGCCTTAACCCTAAATAAGGAACATAAACCCCAGAAAAGGCATCTAAACTCCACATAAGGTGCCTTAACTCTAGATAAGGGTTGTTAACCCCAGAGGAACATAAACCTAAGATAAGGCATCTAACCCCCACATAAGGTGCCTTAACTCTACATAAGTAAGAGAAGTAAACCCCAGACTGCGCCTTATCGGGGGTTTAGACTGCCATATCTGAGTTTACGCATCTAGGGTTAAGGCGCCTTATCTTGGGTTTAGATGTCTTATCTGAGGTTTATGACCCTTATCTGGGGTTAACGACCCTTATGTAGAGTTAAGGCACCTTATGTGGGGGTTAGATGCCTTATCTTAGATTTATGTTCCTCATTTAGGGTTAAAGCGCCTTATTTGGGGTTTGGACTGCTTTGTCGGCGGTCTACGTCCCTTATCTGGGGTTACGGCGCATTATCTGGGGTTAAGATGCCTTATCTGGGTTTAGACTGCGATATGCTAAGGTAAGGCATCTTAGCCACAGGTAAGGTAAACCCATAAGGCCTTAGGATGTAAACCCAAGATAAGGCAGTTTAAAAGGAACATGAAAGATAAGGCAGGACACAGACCTGCTCTCAAAAACCACAGGTAAATTGGCGCCTGGATTTCTAAAAAATTTTGGATGTAGGATTTCAGGTCGAGATCAGTTTAAACATATAATCTGGGACAAAACCAGATACCAGGCTGGGTAAAATGAGTTTAATGTCAGTAATGTCAAATTTTGGCTCTATCGACTTATCAAAAATCACACGATTTTCGACCTCTAAATTTTTCAAGATGGTGCCGGCCACCATCTTGGATTTCTAGTGAAAATGATTCAGAAAACTTTTTTTTTAAATGATTATAGGTGATCTGGTTCAAAACTTAGATTTCCAGCGAAAAAGTTGGTGGCTATTTTTTTTCTAAATGGTCCATAAAGTTGAATCAATCGTCAAACCTTACTAGCCAGAGAGTGGTCACCAAAGTGAACTTTTTCCCCTAATGCTTTGGTAGTCCACCCAAAGCATTTCATCGTGTCGTCTGACGATTGCCTTTTTAGGCATGAAACTCAAGAGTAACGACTACCTATTCTGGAAGGTCTGTTCTTTGAATTTGTATACGCTCTCCCTTTTGGGATTGAGCACTTTATTCAAAAGATAGTCTAACTTGAGTAACTTAAGTGTTGTTAATACGCTCCTGTTTTGCAGTTGAGCACTTTCTGACTGTCTCCGATAGACAGACTGACTCTGAATAGACTTTGGCTGTATTGACACCATGGAATATTTATTCTTTCACATTCCCAAGAGATGGTAGTCCACCCAACGCATTTCAGGTCCGGCAAGGCCCGCAGAGCTGGCACAGTATTTGCTCGCGGGCAACTCAACCCAAACCTCCACGTGGTGTCGGATGGATAACGCAAACTTGGGCTCTGGGGAACAGGCTTGGACGCGAGGAAGTCGAGCTAGCGGAGGATCATGCAAAGCAATTTGACCACGTTTTAGCCCTTCCTCGGCTGACTCAGCCTGGTGTGGTTTTACCACGCAGACAGAGGAAAAATCTGGATTTTATTGTACGAGCATATACAGCAGGAGATATACAACGAGCTAGGCATGAAGAGGATAGAAATAACTAAGCTGCAGTGAAGCAGAAAATTACGTATTGTGACTGAATGGAGTTATACATGTGCAACTTGACAAAGGAGTGAGTACTGGCGCAAATAACCTCAGTAGTTGAAAGCGCCAAACAAATCAACCAAAAACAAAATAACAAAAAAAAGCATTTCATCGTGTCGTCTGACGATTGCCTTTTTAGGCGTGAAACTCAGAGTAACGACTTCCTATTCTGGAAGGTCTGTTCTTTGATTTTTTTATACGCTCTCCCTTTTGGGATTGAGCACTTTATTCAAAAGATAGTCTAACTTGAGTAAAGTTTTTTTTTTATATATATATATATATATATATATACAGGGTGTATCAAAATTAAGTATACAGTTTGAAAAATGCCGCTAGATTAAAAAGTATGAGGTCTGTGGTCAAAATTCTCTAGTTGATAACTTAACCAACATCGTGTCCTCCTATAGCTGAAAAATCACTGGCGTGTGACCAATAATAAGGATTTGGTGGCTACTTTTTTGAACCGAGTACAAAAAGCAGTTGCGCGAAGTCAATAAAAATCAAAACAACATAAAAATCACAAAAAAGTCTCACGAATTTCTTTACTGTTTACAGTTATTGACAGTTTTAGTCTTGGTCTTCCACATGTCCACCATTCCTCTGTATGCAGATTTCGGCTCTTCTCAACATGGCGTTCACACCACGTCTAATGAGAGGTCTGTCCTGCCTGAGAATGTCAACTTGTGCAATTATGCGTCTCTGAAGTTCATCAAGGTCTGCAGGAGGACTTGTGAAAACATTTAATGCAAACTCTGCTTCGTCGCCAATGATGAAATTTTCCAAGAAACGTAGGGGACGGACAAGAAGCCACTGACAGAACACAGTGTGACGTTGGTGATCTGCTTGCTGAAGTTGATGTTTCCTTATCGTCTGATAGGGATGAAATCGCAAGTCATAAACGAGTTATTCTGTTAAAGGTTGCAGATGGTATTCCAAGTCAATTTCGACGGCAGCTAATTTGACCTCCTGCTTGCCCCGCCTGCAGAGTGTTACGGACTGCTAGGATATTAGCAGCAGATCTTCCAGCTCAGGGGCGACCACAATGTTCTCTGTTCAGATTACGACTCGTTCCAGTTATCTGATACTTCGCAACATTGAAGGGGGGAGGGGGTGCATTTGGGTACTGCTGACAGAATCTCCGAAGCACTTCTGCTGGACTCTGGGTGCGATGGTACACTGCAACAAGGAAGGCCCTTTGCTCAGGCGTGTACTGTGGAGTATCCATTTTAATGGTGCTATTCTCCTTGTCAAGTAAATCCTAGCATATGTAAGGAGATAATTGCCCAGATATTCCAAAAGTCACGTGTTATGTAACTCACACATGCACAGGATTGGAACCCTAACAATGAGGACAGATGTTCTGTACACCTGCATGTTTCTCTTGGCTGCACAACAATAACAAGCACCGGGCATTTAAACCCAATTGACTTCGCGCAACTGCTTTTTGTACTCGGCTCACAAAAGTAGCCACCAAATCCCTATTAATGGTCCTACGCCAGTGATTTTTCAGCTGTATGAGGACAAGATGTTGAGAAAGTTATCAACTAGAAAATTTTGACCAAAGACCTCATACTTTTTAATCTAGCGGCATTTTTCAAACTGTATACTTAATTTTGATACACCCTGTATAGGTCGTTAGTGCAGAAAGGATATATATATATATATATGGTTATATCTACAACTATGAGCAAACGCCGGTCGTATGCTGTTCTGTAATGGTAAATATTAACTTACTTTGAGTAAAAAGGTTTACTTATTACGACCAGGAAAGGACAAGTATACTTCCCAGTTTTTCTGTTATTTCCCCCTTTTTTCCGAATTTTATGGTATTTCCTAACCAGTGGGCCACTAGTAAGTGCTAAAAGGGGAATTTTATTTTTTCCTCTTCAGGTCAGTTCTCTCTCTGTCTGCATGTGCCATTTTGTCTGTCTACTGTCTTTTTGTGACTGTGTTTTTCTCTTGGTCTCAATCTCTCTCAGGATCCCGCCTTATTCTGGGAAATTCAACGAGTCATCACAAAAGTTAACGGAGCAGCACGGAACAACAATGTATAAGAAATATGGCGTGCCTATAACAGGACTGGTAAGACCTACACAACGTCATCATCCCTATATCTTTGTGTCAAAAATTGCCGTGATAGTACAGCGAATCCTCTCGTTTTTCAATAGCTACGCATGGCGATTTTGTTCGAGATAGGCCGAGCGACTCAGGCTAAGCATAGTACGACTATCATATGAGATACCATCAAGTTCTATTCTACACATTATTACGATTTGCGCATGCTCTAGTATCCCTTGCTAGTACAAGGAAATTCGATTTGTTTTGAGGTAAAACCAAGGTTTTGTTTTAAATACACTAACTTGAAATTAAATACACTAATTAGCGGCCATCACTGTTTGCTCTGGA